>NW_028270168.1:46173772-46316272 GCF_037043375.1 Chiloscyllium plagiosum | reverse complement strand
TTTCCAAATGCATGTATATCTTATCTCTCAGAATCTTCTCAAGTAACTTACCCACCGCAGATGTTAGGCTTACTGGTCTATAGTTCCCAGGTTTTTCTTTGCAGCCCTTCTTGAATAAGGGCACAACATTCACTACCCTCCAATCTACTGGGACCTCACCCATGGCTAATGATGATGCAAAAATATCAGCCAAGGCTCCTGCAATTTCTTCTCCAGCCTCTTGCAGTGTTCTTTGATATATCTGGGCGTGAGGCCCCTTTCAGTCATGGCTGATAATGGGTTGCACCCTCATTGTTCTGGTTTTCTGCTTCCCTGAAGCAACGTTGCTGGTCAGGACCAGGAGATTTATCCACTTTCATACTTTTAATACATCCACCACCTCCTCTACTGGGATATGGACTGTCCCCAAGGTATCATCACTAACTTCCCCAAGTTCCCAAGTCTTCATGTCTTTCTCCATGGTAAACACAGAGGAGAAATATTCATTGAGGACCTCACCCATCTGCTGTGGCTCTACACCTAGATGTCAATGCTGGTCCTATAGGAGTTCTATTCTCTCTCGAGTTACTCTTTTTTTCTTCAATATACTTACCTTTTTGGATTCACCCTAATCTTCTCAGCCAAGGCTAACGCATGCCCCTTTTTGCCTGCCTGATTTCCTTCGTCAGTAAATTCCTGTATCCCCCGTTTACCTCCAGGGATTTCTTTGATCCCTGCTGCCTGTACCTGAGCAATGCCTCCTTTTTTCTGGTTATTCAGGGTTCCATGTTCCTGCCAAACTTGCCTTTCACTTTCACAGGAACATATAGACCTTGAACTCTAAGCTATCTCGCTTTTTGAGGCCTCCCACTTGTTAGAGGTCCTTTTGCTTGCAAATAGACAACTCCAATCAACCCCTGCAAGTTCCTGTCTAATTCCATCAAAATTCGATTTGCGCCAGTTTAGAACTTGAACCTGTGGGCCAGTTTTGTCCCTCTCCATAACAATTTTAGAATTATTAGAAACATGGTCATTGGTCCCAAAGTGCTCCTCCATTGTAACCTCCGTCACCTGTCCTGCCCTATTTCCCAAGAGTTGGTCCAGTTTTGCCCCTTCCCAAGTAGGAACTTTTATATACTGCTTGAGGAAAATTTCACCCATCAAAACCCTTAATGCTCTGGCAGTCCCAGTCTACATTAGAAAAATTAAAATCCGTTACTATGACAACCCTACTGCTCCTGCAAGTCTCCTCACTCTTCCTGCATATTTATTCTTCTAATTCCTGTTGACTATTTGGAGCCAATCATACATTCCCAACAATGTGGCTCAGAAGGGAAAAGGGGAGAATAGAAAAGTGCTAGTTTTAGGAGACTCAATAGTTAGAGGAACGGACAGGAGATTCTGTGGTTGCGAACGGGACTCCCAGAAGGTATGTTGCCTCCCACTTGCCAGGGTCCGGGATGTCTCTGATCGAGTCTACAAGATTCTGAAGGGAGAGGGTGAGCAGCCAGAAGTCGTGGTGCACATTGGCACCAATGACATAGCCAGCAAAAGGGATGAGGATCTAAAAAGTGATTTCAGGGAGTTAGGTTGGAAGCTAAAGAGCAGAGCAGTAATCTCAGTTTTACTACCGGTGCCACGTGCATGTGAAGCGAGAAACAGGAAGCTAGTGCAGCTAAACACGTGGCTACAGGGCTGGTGCACAAGGGAGGGCTTCATTCTGGGCAAGGTAGGACCTGTACGTGAAGGACGGGTTGCACTTAAACTGGAGGGGCACTAATGTCCTGGGTGGGAGATTTCCAAGAACACTTTGGGAGGGTTCAAACTCATTTGGCAGGGGGATGGCAACCAGAGCTACAGATCAGAGGAGAGGGTAGTTGTTGAACAGGCAGAAGTAAAATGCAGAGAGTCTGTCAGGAAGGATACACAGTTGATAGGGCAAAGGCATGGGTTAAAGTGTGTCTATTTCAATGAGTGTCAGGAATAGGAGTGATGAACTTAGAGCATGGATACGTACTCGGAACTACGATGTTGTGGACATAACGGAGACATGGATTTCATAAGAGCAGGACTGGTTGCTGGATGTTCCAGAGTTTAGATTTTTTAAAAAGAACAGGGAGTAGGATAAAAGAGGAGGGGGAGTAGCATTGTTAGTTCGAGAGTGCACCACAGCTGCAGAAAAGGAGATTGTTGAGGAGGGTTTGTCTACTAAGTCAGTATGGGTGGAAATCAGTAACAGGAAAGGAGCAGTCACTTTATTCGGTGTTTTCTATACACCCCCCTCCCAATAGCAGCAGAGAGATGGAAGAACAGATTGGACAGCAGATCCTGGAAGGTGCAGAAATACCAGGGTTGTTGTCAAGGGTGACTTCAACCTCCTTAATATTGATTGGAACCTCCTAAGTGCAAATAGTTTGGATGGAGCAGATTTGTCAGGTGTGTCCACGAAGGATTCCTGACTCAATATGTAGGTAGGCCGTCTCCGGGGGTGGCCATATTGGATTTGGTGCTAGGCAGCGAGCTAGGCCAGATGTTAGATCTCTCGTTGGGACAGTGTTTCGGTGACAGTGATCATGACTACCTCACCTTTACCATCACCATGGAGAGGGACAGGAGCAGACAGTATGGGAAGATACTTAATTGGGCAAGGGGAAATTATACTGCTATTAGTCAGGAGCTGTGGAGTATGAATTGGGAACAATTGTTCTACGGGAAATGCACAACAGAAATGTGGAGGATGTTAAGGAGCACTTGTTGTGAGTGTTGGGTAACTTTGTCCCACTGAGAGAGGCAAGGAATGGTAAGGTGATAGAGCCTTGGATGACAAGCGCAGAGGAGCTTCTTGTCAAGAGGAAGAAGGAAGCTTACTTAGTGTTGAAGAAGCAAGGATCTGGCACAATTTAGAGGATTACAGGGCAGCTAGGAAAGAACATAAAAATGGACTAAGGAGAGCTAGGAGGGGGCACAAAAAAGCCTTGGTGGGAAGGATTAGGGAAAACCCAAAGACATTCTACACTTACGTCAGGAATAAGAGAATGATCAGAGAGAGAGTAGGGCCGATCAGGGAAAGTGGAGGGAACTTGTGCCTGGAGTCTGAAGAGGTTAGGGAGGCCCTAAATGAGATTTTTGCTTCAGTATTCACTAGAGAGAGGGACCTTGTTGATAGTGAGAACACCGTGGACCAGGTTAATAGGCTTGACCAGATTGATATTAAGGAAGTGGATGTGCTGGAAATTCTGGGAAGCAACAAGATAGATAAGTCCCCAGGGCCAGATCTGATATATCCAAGATTACTATGGGAATCGAGAAATGAGATCACTGCGCCTCTGACAGTGATCATTGCATCCTCACTCTCCACAGGACTAGTACCGGATAATTGGAGGGAGGCGAATGTTGTTCCTCTATTCAAGAAAGGGAATAGGGAAATCTCTGGGAAATACAGACCAATCAGTCTTACGTCTGTGATAAGCAAGGTACTGTAAAGGATTCTGAGAGATAGGATTTATGACTACTTGGAAAAACATAGTTTGATTAAAGATAGTCAGCGTGGCTTTGTGAGGGGCAGGTCTTGCCTCACAAGCCTTATTGAGTTCTTTAAGGATGTGACGAGACAGGTTGACAACGATCGAGCGATGGATGTGGTGTATATGGATTTCAGGAAGGCATTTGATAAGGCTCGCCACGGTAGGCTAATTCAGAAAGTTAGGACGTATGGGATACAGGGAGGTTTGTCTGTCTGGATACGGAATTGGCTGGCCAAAAGAAGTCAGCGAGTGGTAGTGGATGGAAAATATTCCGCCTGGAGGTTGGTGACCTGTGGTATCCCGCAGGGATCTACTCTTGGGCCTTTGCTCTTTGTAGCTTTTAAATGACTTGGATGAAGAAGTGGAAGGGTGGGTTAGTAAGTTGCCGATGACACAAAGGTCAGCGATGTTGTAGATAATATCGAGGGCTGTTGCAGCCTGCAACATGACATTGATGCAGAGCTGGGCTGAGAAGTGGCAGATGGAGTTCAACCTGGATAAATGCGAAATGATTCACTTTGGAAGGTCGAATTTGAATGCTGAATACAGGGTTAAAGACAGGATTCTTGGCAGTGTGAAGGAACAGCGGGATCTTAGGGTCCACATACAGAGATCCTATAAAGTTGCCACCCAAGTTGATCGGGTTGTTAAGAAGGCATATGGTATTTTGGCTTTCATTAACAAGGGGATTGAGTTTAAGAGCCGCGAGGTTTTTCTGCAGCTCTATAAAACCCTGGTCAGACCGCACTTGGAATATAGTGTCCAGTTCTGGTCGCCTCATTATAGGAAGGATGTGGATGTTTTAGAGAGGGCGCAGAGGAGATTCACCAGGATGCTGCCTGTATTGGAGGGCTTCTCTTATGAAGAGAGGTTGAGTGAGCTCAGGCCTTTCACAATGGAGAGAAGGAGGAAGAGAGGTGACTTGATAGTGGTGTACAAGGTACTGAGAGGCATAGATAGAGTAGATAGTCAGAGACTTTTCCCCAGGGCAGAAATGGCTGTCACAAGGGGTCATAAGGTGATTGGAGGAAGGTATAGGGGAGATGTCAGAGGTAGGTTCTTAACGCAGAGAGTGTGTGTGTGGAAGGCACTGCCAGTAGTGGTAGTAAAGCCATTAGGGACACTTAAGCGACTGCTGGACAAACACATGGATGGCAGTAAATTGAGGGGTGTGCCGGTTATGTTGATCTTAGATTGAGGTAAATGCTTGGCACAACATCGTACGCCGAAGGGCCTGTACTGTGCTACACTGTTCTATGTTCTATGTCACATTTCCCTTCTTATTTCTTAGCTCCACCCACAAAGCCTCACTGGATGATCTTTCAGTTATTTTATGTCTGATCACTGCTGTGATACTCACCTTAATTAAAAATGCAACTCCCACTCCCCTCCTTCCACAACCTCTGTCCCGCCTAAAGCACCTGTACCCTGACACATTAAGCCGCCAGTCCTGTCCCTCCGTTAGCCAAGTTTCTGTAATGGCTATAATATCCCAGTCCCACTATAATATCCACGCCCTGAGTTCATTGGCCTTATCTACTGTGTTAAAAGGGGCCATTCAGCCTATCAAATCTGCACGGACCCTCTGAAATATATCCCACCAGGTCCAGCCCTCTACTTTATCCCTGCATTCCCATGGCTAATCCTAGTCTGCACATCCCTGGACACAATGGGCAATTTAGCACGGTCAATCCACCAAACCTGCACATCCCTGGACACTATGGGCAATTTAGCACGGTCAATCCACCAAACCTGCACATCCCTGGACACAATGGGCAATTTAGCACGGTCAGTCCACCTAACCTGCACATCCCGGGACACAATGGGCAATTTAGCACGGTCAATCCACCTAACCTGCACATCCCTGGACACAATGGGCAATTTAGCACGGTCAGTCCACCTAACCTGCACATCCCGGGACACAATGGGCAATTTAGCACGGTCAATCCACCAAACCTGCACATCCCTGGACACAATGCGCAATTTAGCACGGTCAATCCACCAAACCTGCACATCCCTGGACACAATGGGCAATTTAGCACAATCAATCCACCTAGTCTGCACATCCCCTGAACAGAATGGGCAATTTAGCACGGTCAATCCACCTAACCTGCACATCCCTGGACACAATGTGCAATTTAGCACAATCAATCCAACTAGTCTGCACATCCCTGGACACAATGGGCAATTTAGCACGGTCAATCCAACTAGTCTGCACATCCCTGGACACAATGGGCAATTTAGCACGGTCAATCCAACTAGTCTGCACATCCCTGGACACAATGGGCAATTTAGCACGGTCAATCCAACTAGTCTGCACATCCCTGGACACAATGGGCAATTTAGCACGGTCAATCCACCTAACCTGCACATCCCTGGACACAATGGGCAATTTAGCACGGTCAATCCAACTAGTCTGCACATCCCTGGACACAATGGGCAATTTAGCACGGTCAATCCAACTAGTCTGCACATCCCTGGACACAATGGGCAATTTAGCACGGTCAATCCAACTAGTCTGCACATCCCTGGACACAATGGGCAATTTAGCACGGTCAATCCACCTAACCTGCACATCCCCTGGACACAATGGGCAATTTAGCACGGTCAATCCACCTAGTCTGCACATCCCTGGACACAATGGGCAATTTAGCACGGTCAATCCAACTAGTCTGCACATCCCTGGACACAATGGGCAATTTAGCACGGTCAATCCAACTAGTCTGCACATCCCTGGACACAATGGGCAATTTAGCACGGTCAATCCAACTAGTCTGCACATCCCTGGACACAATGGGCAATTTAGCACGGTCAATCCACCTAGTCTGCACATCCCTGGACACAATGGGCAATTTAGCACGGTCAATCCACCTAACCTGCACATCCCTGGACACGATGGGCAATTTAGCACGGTCAATCCACCAAACCTGCACATCCCTGGACACGATGGGCAATTTAGCACGGTCAATCCAACTAGTCTGCACATCCCTGGAAGCAATGGGCAATTTAGCACGGTCAATCCACCTAACCTGCACATCCCTGGACACGATGGGCAATTTAGCACGGTCAATCCACCTAGTCTGCACATCCCTGGACACAATGGGCAATTTAGCACGGTCAATCCACCTAGTCTGCACATCCCTGGACACAATGGGCAATTTAGCACGGTCAATCCACCTAACCTGCACATCCCTGGACACGATGGGCAATTTAGCACGGTCAATCCACCAAACCTGCACATCCCTGGACACGATGGGCAATTTAGCATGGTCAATCCACCAAACCTGCACATCCCTGGACACGATGGGCAATTTAGCACGGTCAATCCAACTAGTCTGCACAACCCTGGAAGCAATGGGCAATTTAGCACGGTCAATCCAACTAGTCTGCACATCCCTGGACACAATGAGCAATTTAGCACGGTCAATCCACCAAACCTGCACATCCCTGGACACGATGGGCAATTTAGCACGGTCAATCCACCAAACCTGCACATCCCTGGACACGATGGGCAATTTAGCACGGTCAATCCACCAAACCTGCACATCCCTGGACACAATGGGCAATTTAGCACAATCAATCCACCTAGTCTGCACATCCCCTGAACAGAATGGGCAATTTAGCACGGTCAATCCACCTAACCTGCACATCCCTGGACACAATGTGCAATTTAGCACAATCAATCCAACTAGTCTGCACATCCCTGGACACAATGGGCAATTTAGCACAATCAATCCACCTAGTCTGCACATCCCCTGAACAGAATGGGCAATTTAGCACGGTCAATCCACCTAACCTGCACATCCCTGGACACAATGTGCAATTTAGCACAATCAATCCAACTAGTCTGCACATCCCGGGACACAATGGGCAATTTAGCACGGTCAATCCAACTAGTCTGCACATCCCTGGACACAATGGGCAATTTAGCACGGTCAATCCAACTAGTCTGCACATCCCTGGACACAATGGGCAATTTAGCACGGTCAATCCAACTAGTCTGCACATCCCTGGACACAATGGGCAATTTAGCACGGTCAATCCAACTAGTCTGCACATCCCTGGACACAATGGGCAATTTAGCACGGTCAATCCACCTAACCTGCACATCCCCTGGACACAATGGGCAATTTAGCACGGTCAATCCACCTAGTCTGCACATCCCTGGACACAATGGGCAATTTAGCACGGTCAATCCAACTAGTCTGCACATCCCTGGACACAATGGGCAATTTAGCACGGTCAATCCAACTAGTCTGCACATCCCTGGACACAATGGGCAATTTAGCACGGTCAATCCAACTAGTCTGCACATCCCTGGACACAATGGGCAATTTAGCACGGTCAATCCACCTAGTCTGCACATCCCTGGACACAATGGGCAATTTAGCACGGTCAATCCACCTAACCTGCACATCCCTGGACACGATGGGCAATTTAGCACGGTCAATCCACCAAACCTGCACATCCCTGGACACGATGGGCAATTTAGCACGGTCAATCCAACTAGTCTGCACATCCCTGGAAGCAATGGGCAATTTAGCACGGTCAATCCACCTAACCTGCACATCCCTGGACACGATGGGCAATTTAGCACGGTCAATCCACCTAGTCTGCACATCCCTGGACACAATGGGCAATTTAGCACGGTCAATCCACCTAGTCTGCACATCCCTGGACACAATGGGCAATTTAGCACGGTCAATCCACCTAACCTGCACATCCCTGGACACGATGGGCAATTTAGCACGGTCAATCCACCAAACCTGCACATCCCTGGACACGATGGGCAATTTAGCATGGTCAATCCACCAAACCTGCACATCCCTGGACACGATGGGCAATTTAGCACGGTCAATCCAACTAGTCTGCACATCCCTGGAAGCAATGGGCAATTTAGCACGGTCAATCCAACTAGTCTGCACATCCCTGGACACAATGAGCAATGTAGCACGGTCAATCCACCAAACCTGCACATCCCTGGACACGATGGGCAATTTAGCACGGTCAATCCACCAAACCTGCACATCCCTGGACACGATGGGCAATTTAGCACGGTCAATCCACCAAACCTGCACATCCCTGGACACAATGGGCAATTTAGCACGATCAATCCACCTAACCTGCACATCCCTGGACACGATGGGCAATTTAGCACGGTCAATCCACCAAACCTGCACATCCCTGGACACAATGGGCAATTTAGCACGATCAATCCACCTAACCTGCACATCCCTGGACACAATGGGCAATTTAGCACGGTCAATCCACCAAACCTGCACATCCCTGGACACGATGGGCAATTAAGCACGGTCAATCCACCTAGTCTGCACAATTTGGACTCTTGCAGTATTCTTGGATGTATCTGGTGGGAGACAACCAGAGCAAACCCACACAGACACGGGGAAATGTACAAACTCCACATCGACAGTCACCCAAGGCTGGAATCATACCCAGGTCCCTGGCACTGTGAAGCAGCAGTGCTAACCACTGAACCACTGCACCATTCCAACTCCATTGAATTGTAGTTAAAAAAACAGCCAATTACTCATAGCAAACTCTGACAACGCAAGCGGTTTTAACTAGAGGCAACTTGTTCTTCTGAGTGATGTTGCGTTGGGGGACAAATACCAATCAGGACACTTGAGAGAGTTATTTCCTCTTCTTCAAGCTATGCAAGGGGATCATTTATATCTGCCTGAGAGGACAGATGGGGATTCTATTTAATAGCTTATCTGAATGACCTCACTTCCAACAATGCAGCACTCCCTCAGTACTGCCCTGGAGTGTTATAGATCGGAATACAGAAACTAGGAGCAAGAATAGGCCATTCAGTCTTTTGAGCCTGCTCCACTATTCAATCTGATTATGGCTAATCATCCACCTTGTTCCTGCTTTCTCCCCATACTCTTTGATCCCTATAGTCCTACGAACCATATTTAATATCTTCTTAAAAAATTCAATGTTTTGATTGCAATCGTTTTCTGTGGTAAAGGTTTCCACTAAGTCTCTTGGTGCATTTCTCTTTATCTCACTCCTAAATAGTTACCCTGTATCCCTGTATCCCTGTAACCCTGTAACCCTGTAACCCTGTATCCCTGTATCCTGTAACCCTGTAACCCCTTGTCCTGACTCCCCAGTCATTGGGAACACCTTTCCTGCATCTACCCTGTCTAGCCCTGTTAGAATTTTATAGGTTTCCATGTGATCCCTCCTCATTCTTCTAAACACCAGTGAATATAGTCCTAACCGATCCAATCTCGCCTCATATGTCAGTTTTGCCATATCAGGAAAATCTCAATGTTCACCTTGATCTGTGTGTTCAGGTTTCTGCAGTGGAACTTTGACACACTGTCCCTTGATTAAGTTGAGAGTGTCACCACTGAATCACAGCTGGCAGTGAACTAGCAAACATGAGCTCCATCAGGGCTCTCCCTTCTCATGACTATTCTAAAAGACAGACATTTGCTGGGGCACAAGGCACTGGCAGCACCTCAGGGGTCCCATGAGACACTGGAGTCATTATCAACATTTTATTGTTTAAGATTCCAGTCGTAACCTTGGTTACATTGGCCAAGCAAACTGGGGGGAGATGATCCTGATCTTGATCCCCACTTTGATCTAACTCCTGACACCAGCCATGATCCCAAACTTGAAACCAATCCCAACTATAACCCTACCTCCAATCCCACCTCATGATCCAGTTCTGAACCATGCTGACACTAATGAATTGAATTAAATTGAACTGAATTGAATTTATTGTCACGTGTACCAAGGCACAGTGAAAAGCTTTGTTTTAGATCACAGAGTTAAGTAGCATAGATACTACATAATAGGTAAACAGCAGCAAAACGAAAACACAGGTACAGGCGAATGTTAAAAGTTTGTGAGTCCATTCAGTATTCTAACAACAGTCGGGTAGAAACTGTTACGAAACCGGCTGCTGTGTGTGTTCAGGCTTCTGTACCTACTCCCCATGGTAGAGGTTGTAGATTGGAATGGATCTTTGAGAATGCTGGCAGCCTTTCCTTGACAGCGGGCCTGGTAGATGGATTCTATCGGTGGGAGGTTGGCCTTTGTGATTGCCCGGGCCGAGTTCACTACTCTCTGTAACCGTCTGAATGGTACAGTTGCTATACCAGGTAGTGATACATCCAGACAGAATGCTCTCGATGGTGAACCTATAAAAGTTGGCAAGGGTAGTCACCGTCATGCCAAATTTCCTCAGCTGCCTGAGGAAGAAGAGATGTTGTTGGGTCTTTGTAACCAGTGTATCCACATAAAGAGTCAAAAAAAGCTTGTTGTGGATGACCACTCCCAGGAGCTTGACACTCTCGACACGTTCCTCCTCTGTGCTGTTAATGTGTAGGGGTCATGAGAAACATCTCGCTGAAAGTCAATAATGAGTTCGTTGGTTTTGCCAGCATTGAGAGCTAGGTTGTTCTCAGTGCACCATTTTGCCAAGTCTTCCACCTCTCGTCTGTAATCTGTTTCGTCGCCATCTGAGATTCGACCGACTATGGTGGTGTCATCAGCGAACTTGTAGTTTGATATTCGGCAATGCAGCCATGGGTATACAGTGAGTACAGTAGGGGGCTGAGTACACACACCTGGGGGCTCAAGTGTTGAGTGTTAGTGACGATGAAACATTGTCCCAATCTTCACTGATTGTGGCCTGTGGATCAGGAAACTGAGGATCTATTTGCAGAGTGGGGCTTAGTCTGAGATCACTAAGTTTAGTAATCAGTCACGAGGGGATAATAGTGTTGAAGGCTGAACTGTAGTCAATGAGTAGGATTCTTATGTAGCTGATCTTGGTGTCAAAATGTTCTAGGGAGGAGTGAAGGGCAAGTGATGCACCATCTGATGTGGATCTGTTGGTCTGATAGGCAAATTGGAGTGGATCAAGAGTGGTGGGGAGACTGGAGTTGATTAATGCCGTCACCAGCTTTTCAAAGCACTTCATGACCACTGAAGTTAGGGCCACTGGGTGGTAGTCATTGAGACATGCTGCATGGGCCTTCCTAGGCACAGGGATGATGTTGGCCATCTTGAAACAGGCAGGGATAGTGGCAAGATGAGGTGCTAAGAGTCTATGTTCAGCCTGTTACTGTCCCACTAACGTGGATGAGGAGTCATGTGTAGGCTGACCATGGCATTTTCCCTTCCCTAAAGGACATTACTGAACCAGATGGCTTTTTATGACAATCAATATTGGTTACACAATCATCGTTAGGGTAACCTATAATTCACACCTTTCTTGAATTTGAGCTTTCACAATCTGTCAAGGTGAGATGAATCCCCATGCCTGAGGTTCTGGTTTCCTACTCGAGTGACATTACAACAACATCACCATCTCAAAATAAAGAACACTAAACAGTAGAACTGTGTAACTTAATCCCAGTCGTGCTGAAGGGAATGTGTTTAGATTGCGCGTAGTGTGGCTATCACGTGGGAAATTTGCCTTTTTATTGGAAGTGTTATTTTGACTTAATTCATATATAATCAGTATAGGTTCTGATTCTTGTTAAAGTAAAAGTTACCACAAGTGAAATCTTCTCAGCAATTTTTTCATTGGGTGGTTGCTTGATAACTTTGGTTAACAGTTGTCCCAGGGGGATTGGTAATACTTTCAGGACTAAGATCAACAGATTTCTATTGGGTAAGGGAAAGAGGCGGATGGAGCTGAGGAGGGTAAATGAGCCAGGAACTAACAGAAGGAGAGAGGAAGAGGGTGAGAAGCTGAATCAAGTACTCCAGCTTCACAAGCGGGTCTTGAACCCAGACCTCCGGGTCTAGGGGTAGGGACACTACCACTGCACCACAAGAGTGCCCCTCCCAAGATTTCCAATGTGTATTTAACCTATTTTTCTAATCAATCTGTTCAGAGATGTTATTACACACTTCTGGAGCAGGTGGGACTTGAACCTGTGTCTCCCAGTCCAGAGATAAGGATACTACCATGGGGCCACAGCACGGCTATATTTCCAATTGACAGTCTACAATTGTTTTCAGGCAAGAGACAGTCAGCAGCTGCTGAAGATCTTCCAGAGCCTATAAAGTATAACCTAGTCAGTGTCGCTGAGCACATTTTTCCAATATTGGACAGAAGCTTTCCATGTACTTTCAAGTCCAAGAAGATAGTCACTATGTATTCAGACATAATTGATTTCCTAACATCAATAAGAAAAAGGCTTTCTTCACGGAATGATCTGCATCTTGGAATGTGCCAGCCCTCTTATTTACAGAGATGACGATGATTGATAACTTTGGCATGTTTGAACTGTTATCAGAGAGTCTCCTGTGGTGAGGTCAAAGTGTCTGTTGAAATGGTTGGTTTGAATGTTCCTGCAGCCGAAATTTCACAACTGTGGCTGAAAATATTCCAAATCAACAGGTTTTACAATTTTACTCTTGTTGATGAGGAGCAGGGGGCCATCAAGTCTTTCAAACCTTTTCCAGCACTTCAGTTGAATGACGTCTGTCTGTGTCCATAACCCTCCTTAACCAAATCAACAGCTATTAATCTTAGTTTTGAAATTTTTAATTTTTGGTGAATTCCACATTACCACTAGCCATTGTGTGGAGAAGTGTTTTCTGATATTGTCCTGAATAGCCTAGTTGGATTGTCCAACAAAAGGAATTAGTTTTTCTCAATCTATTTAAACAAATCTTTTGATAATGTTAAACACCTCAATAAGATCCCTTGTTAGACTTCTAAATTCAAGCAAGTACAAGCTCAGTCAATGCCATGATCACAGATTGTAACCATAATCACTTTTAGACCTCACGAACCTTGACTCCAACGAGTGTATTTTTGAAAGAGGACTGATACAACCAAATAACTGAAGATGTAATTTCAGTGGTTGTCTGGTGAAAATTTCTCAAATGTTACACCTGTACAGAATCAGTGAAGCTTCAAAGGGATGGACTTAAAGGGGACAAATAAACTTAAATCTCCTGCGAGTTTGTGAACATGACAGCAGTCTGGGTGTGAGACATTTTTGCCTTCCGCTTTCAAGAATATAGAAGAATACAGAAGATGTGGTAATGAGCTGACATGCTCATTTGAACTAATCTGGCTATGAGCACCAATGCATTGGAAAGTCCTTTGTTATTCACCTTATCTATGCCCCTCATGGTCTTATAAACCCCTTTAAGATCATCTCTCAACCTCCTATGCTCCAGCTAAAAAAGTCCCAGCCTATCCAACCTCTCCTTCTAACTCAAACCTTTCAGTCCTGGCAACGTCCAGGTAAACCTTGTCTGAACCCTTTCCAATTTAATAATATCCTTTCTATAGCAGAGTGACCAGAACTGGACACAGTACTCCAGTAGTGGCCTCTGAAATGTTCCATACAACCTCTATATGATGTCACAACTTCTGTACTCAATAGTGTGAGCAATGAAGGAAAGCATCCTAAACATCTTCTTAAACACCCTGTCTACCTGTGACACAACTTTCAAAGAACTATATACGCAAACCCCTAGGTCTCTCTGTTCGAAAATACTATTCAGGTCCCTACCATCAATGGTATAAATCATGCCCTTGTTTGTTTTACCAAAATGGAATATCTTGCATTTATTCAAATTAAATTCCATCTGCCACTCCTCAGCCCAATGGCCCAAGATCTCTTTGTAATCTTAGATCATTTTCTTCACTCTTGACGACATCACCAATTTTGATGTCATCCGCAAACTTACTAACCATGTCTCCTAAATTCTCATCCAAATCGTTTATATAAATGACAAACAATCGTGGACCCACCCCAATCCCTGTGGAACACTGCTGGTTCCAGGTCTCAGATATGAAAAATAACCCATCCACCACCACCCTCAGTCTCCTACCATCAAGACAATTTTATATCCATTTGGCAAGCTCTCCCTAAATCCCATATGACCTAACTTTACTAGTTCGCCTACCGTGCGGAACCTTGTCAAAGGCTTTATTAAAGTCCATGTAGACAATATCTACCGCTCTGCCCTCATTAATCTTATTGGTTATGTCCTCGAAAAGCTCAATCAAATTAGTGAGACTCTATTTCCAAGGCATTCAGCCATGTTGACTATCCATAATCATTCCTTGCCTCTCCAAATGCATGTAACTCCTATCTCTCAGAATCCCCCTCGAACAATTTACCCCATCAGTGATGTCTATAGTCCCCTGGCTTTCCATACAGCCTTTCTTAAAAAGAGGCAAAATGTTAACTACCCTCCAGTCTTTCAGCAATCCACCTGTGGCTGCAAATGATACAAAAATCTCTGCTAGGGATAGTACAATTTCTCCCCTATCTTCCCACAACGTCCTGGGATACCCTTGATCAGGTCTCTCTGGAGATCTATCCACTTTTATGTTTTGTAAGATCTCCAGCACCTCCTCTTCTGTAATGTGGACTCTTTTCAAGACATCAGTATTAGTTTCCTTAAGTCCCAGAACTTTCATATCTTTCTCCACAGTAAAAACTAAAACTAATATAGAGGAACCTCGATTATCCAAATACCAATTATCCAAATATCGAATTATCCGAAGGGGATCTCAAGGTCCCGATAGAAACATTGTGTCAAAGAGCCAGTGTTGGCCAGGATTGGGGGTGGTCGGGGCGGGGCCGGATGGGTTTGTGGGGGCAGGCGGGGTGGGAGTGGAGAGGGTTTGGGGGCGGGCGGAGGGACAGACAGTGTTGGGGGTCAGGGGCTCACGCTCACTGCTGCCTCGTCTCCTGCATGGGGAGCAGACTTCACAGAAAACTCCGAGCCCCAGAGAAAATCAATTGACCGAATAATAAATTATCCGAATGAAATAGTGCCCGCCCATCTCGTTAGGACAATTGAGGTTCCTCTGTATTCGGTAGTATCTCATCATTTTAAAAGATAAATTCACTTGGCCATGATTTTGATACACAGACAAAACAAAATGTTTAGAGTGGGCAAATTGTCACTTTTAAATCAAAATCTAAAAAGCTGCGAAAGGCTCTTCTTGAGATCGCTCTGCTACAGTGTAGAGATGTACGTATTCTAAGCCAGCACATTCCTAGAAGAATTAGGGTAAATTACTCTTAAGGATTTAGAAGTTTTGTCCCTGGAAGAGCTAAGAGACTTAGTGAGGCACTTGGGGTTAGGATTTCATTTGAAAGCCGGAAAACTGTGGAGTCTTGTATAAAGTGGGGGCTTGAAATGGATAAAGTTGTGATAGAGAGATTACAATTGGAATAGAGGAAATCAGAACTTCAAGAAGAAGAGGAAAGAGAGAAAAGAGAGAGAAAAATGGGAAAAAGAATGGAGGAGGAGAAAACAGAAAGAAGAGTCAGGGAAAAGAGAGAGAGTTTGAATAAAGACAGTTCAAACCAAAGAGCAAAAGTTCTACTGTGTTTCATGAAGACAGCATTGGCTGGGAGTTAAAGTCATCATAGTCTTAGCAAACACACAGGCTTGGTCTTCCATTAGAGAATTGACTGGTGGTGGTTTAACCTGAGGGTAACCACACCTCAGACAAGGAGAGAAGAAGTGTCCTTCATGGTAACCTCAGCCAGTGTGAGAATGGAACCCAGCTTGTTGGTATCACTCTGCATCATAAACAAGGTGTCTAGCTGACTCCGCTAACCAACGAGACTTAAGGGTAAGAGCAACACGGTTGGTTCCTAAATTCCTAAGTTTGAGGAGGAAGAGATAGAAGCTTTCATTGGAGTCATGTTAACACCAAAGGCAAAAAGATTCTTCAATTCCCTCAAACCAATGGCTCCTCACAGTCAGCAGGTAATGGGAAAGCTTAGGTGCACTCCTGTGAATTTCCTGTTCTATGTTCTATTTTCCAAAACCAATAGCTGGACCTAAAAGAGAAAAAAAAAGTCTACAAAATTAAACTATTTGTATTGAATATGCTTTGTGAAAAAAATGGTTGGCTTATTTACAGTAGAGATGGGCATTGTGTATGTATGTGAGGCAGCCTCTCAAAACAAGAATGACACTTGCTTAGGGCAAGATCCTGTATGTAGAGGCTTTTAACATGGGAGGCTGTTGTACTGCAAGTACACATTGACAACCTCCCACTCTTACTGCCTCCCATCCGTGTACCAGGAGGAGTTACAGATAAATCATCAATCTGTCTGACTGCTTTAGGACACATTCCACTGCTCTGATGCCCTTAAGTGGGCGTAGACCCTGGACCTTCTGGTCCACAGATAGGAACATTACCAACTGCACCACAAAACCTTCTGGAGAGAGACTCACCCTTTTTTTTTAAGGATTGACAAAGAGGCAAAGCCTTGCTCATTAGTTGGATAAGTGATGCATCAATCACAGTCTTATCTCTGAAGACCCAGGTCAGCTTCTCATCCAGTCTGCTGCTGTGCTGAGGGAGAACATACAACATTGCAACAGGGCTGCTCTTCACATAAGGCACTAGCAATTCAAAGCAGACAAAAATGGGGAGTGCTTCAACAAACACTTTCCTATCATATTCTCCTGTCTTCACAGATGCATGTTTTTTTAAACATTTAGAGGAGGTTTGAGGTCATTACATTCCTTAGCTATATCCATCATTTCTAGAAAGGTTTCAGTATGTGAAACGACTTGTTTAACATTTCAAATGATCTGACTGCTATAAGACCAATCTTGTGGGCCCTTGATAAACCTTCCAGCTACAATCAACACTGACTTATAACTAATTCAAACATGTCAGTGAATGAGAGAAATGAGTGTTTGACATGGCTCTGCATAACTTGTCTCCTGGGGCAGGTTTTACACTGAGCACTTAATGTGCCCTTGTTAAAACTGACCTGTACAGGTCTGTATGGATTCTTTGAACCTCAGGGAAAGGAATATTTACAGAGTGCTGAATGAAAGGGAAGCTGCCGGCTTTTCCAATCTAATTCACGAGTTGCCACGAGCCACAGGATAAATATCTAACTTTGCAGAAGGCGGTGCATTCCTAACCCACCTTCCAGTGTAGCTTGCTCACAGTCAACTCACATGGACCAGAGGATTAAAGCTAATCGACAGTGTGTCTCATATTTAACTTAATCCTTCCAAAATAAACGTGATCAATTCTTCCTTCGAATCAATACGAAAGCAGTACTATCACTGATAAAACAAAACCAGTGCTCTCTGGTGTTAGGTAGTGCCTGTATCGAAGTCATTTGGAATCCTAGTATGTTTTACAAACAGCTTTCTCACTCAGTAACTTACCAATGGGTCCAGTAAGCAGGCCTCATCTCCTAGAGACTTACCTTGTACACGGTAGTTCCGCAGTAGGCATACATTATCGCAGCATTAACTATCACGCCATCTGCAGCCATCTGGATATTACATAGTCTGCTACACACTGCGGCAACAAGCTCTTGATCATCATGAAGTACACATTATGTTGTACACACTGTTTGGCTGAATGGCCTGTTTCCACATTGGAGGAATTCTATGAATGAACTTGCCGAGGGCTTTTTTTTTAATAGGTCAAGCCAACTTATATCTACATTTAGAAATAATAAGTAAAATGAAACAACAATTCTGCCATTGGGAGAGAATGTTAATGAGAGATTAGATAGAGGTGTTTAACATGAAAAAAGGGATTTAGCAGAGGAAACAAGGAGAAGAAGCTACTGTTAGCAGGAAGGTCAATAACTAGAGAAAAATTGGCAAAACCAAAAGCTGTGGGGAGCTGGGGAGAATTGTTTTACACAGTAGATGCTATGCCTGTCTCTTTGTTGGCTACGTAGAGCAGTTGATCTTCTGTAATTACACCGGCACCACTCCCCATCTCTTCCTCCGCTACATTGATGACTGCATTGGCGCCACCTCGTACTCCCGCGAGGAGGTTGAGCAATTCATCAACTTCACCAACACATTCCACCCTGACCTTAAATTTACCTGAACCATCTCTGACACCTCCCTCCCCTTCCTGGACCTCTCCATCTCCATCAGTGACGACCAACTTGACACTGACATTTTCTACAAACCCACCGACTCCCACAGCTACCTGGATTACACCTCTTCCCACCCTACCTCTTGCAAAAATGCCATCCCGTATTCCCAATTCCTCCGCCTCCGCCGTATCTGCTCCCAAGAGGAGCAGTTCCACCATAGAACACACCAGATGGCCTCCTTCTTTAGAGACCGCAATTTCCCTTCCCACGTGGTTAAAGATGCCCTCCAACGCATCTCGTCCACATCCCGCACCTCCGCCCTCAGACCCAACCCCTCCAACCGCAACAAGCACAGAACACCCCTGGTGCTCACCTTCCACCCTACCAACCTTTGCATAAACCAAATCATCCGCCGACATTTCCGCCACCTCCAAACAGACCCCACCACCAGGGATATATTTCCCTCCCCACCCCTCTCCGCCTTCCGCAAAGACCGTTCCCTCCGTGACTACCTGGTCAGGTCCACGCCCCCCTACGACCCACCCTCTCTTCCTGGCACTTTCCCCTGCCACCGCAGGAACTGTAAAACCTGTGCCCACACCTCCTCCCTCACCTCCATCCAAGGCCCTAAAGGAGCCTTCCACATCCATCAAAGTTTTACCTGCACATCCACTAATATCATTTATTGTATCCGTTGCTCCCGATGCGGTCTCCTCTACATTGGGGAGACTGGGCGCCTCCTAGCAGAGCGCTTTAGGGAACATCTCCGAGACACCCGCACCAATCAACCAAATCGCCCAGTGGCTCAACATTTCAACTCCCCCTCCCACTCTGCCGAGGATATGGAGGTGCTGGGCCTCCTCCACCGCCGCTCCCTCACCACCAGACGCATGGAAGAAGAACGCCTCATCTTCCGCCTCGGAACACTTCAACCCCAGGGCATCAATGTGGACTTCAACAGTTTCCTCATTTCCCCTCCCCCCACCTCATCCTAGTTTCTAACCTCCAGCAACACGATCCCCTTCACTTGTCCGGACTTGTCCGACCTGCCCAGCTCCTTTTCCACCTATCCACTCCACCCTCTCCTCCCTGACCTATCACCTTCATCTCCTCCCCCACTGACCTATTGTACTCTATGCTACTCTATCCCCACCCCCACCCTCCTCTAGCTTATCTCTCCACGCTTCAGGCTCTCTGCCTTTATTCCTGATGAAGGGCTTTTGCCCGAAACGTCGATTTTGCCTGTCCTCGGATGCTGCCTGAACTGCTGTGCTCTTCCAGCACCACTGATCCAGAATCTGGTTTCCAGCATCTGCAGTCATTGTTTTTACCTTGCAGTGTGGAATGCTCTGCCTGACAGAGAGGTGGAAGCAGATTTAACAGCAACTTGCGAGATGGAGTTAGATACAGACATTTTTTAAAAATTGTAAGACTTTTTGGGTAAGAGTGGCAAAGATGCACTAATTGCTTCGCGCTTTCAAAAAGCCACTTTATTAATGATTGGCAAAAAGGTCTCCTTCTGTACTGTATGATTCCAAGTACCATTACTACAAACTTCATTAACATAATGGGAATGCTTTTATTGAATGGTAACATGAACAGACCCTGCATACTGGCCAAATTCTAGGTTGTCTGTATAACAGAAGTAGCACAATCGAATCAAACTAATGTATCTACATTATCTTTGAATTGCAATACACAATTGGAGCTTTTTCAGTAAACCAAAGGAGATGATCAAACATTATGCTAAAATTACACTCAGTGCTACTGGCTGAAGGAGTGGAAAAACAGAGCAGCAGAATTCATTTTCCTTTCCCACAGATCCTGTCCTAAAATATCCACTGGGAAGGACAGAGTTGAGCTGAACTGCAGTGCCACTGAAAGAACAGTGGCCCAGTTAGTAGCATGCTTCCCTGTTCGCAGTGATCACATACTCAAGTCACATTTCAGAAACTCTGATTGATGGCACTGAAGGCGTGCTGTTCTGGTGGCGTTATTGCCTTATGTTTGAGATATTAAATCAGAGTCCTCATCGTCCCTCTCAGGTAAACGTGAAGACCCTAATCCTGCTAATCCATGGAGATCAGTGGAGTTCTCCCTAATACCTTGATAAACATTTCTCAATCAATATTTTTAAAACTGGTTAGTTATTATCACACTTTTGTTTGTGGGAACTTGCTGTGAACAAATAGCACAAACTGCACCTTCTACTTTCTACAGCAGTGACTAAATTTAAAAGCTTATTCATAGATTGTAAAACATTTTGGGATGCAGTTCAAGTCCTTCTGTCTTTTAACACTCATTGGTTTCAGTTTTGAAGGATCAATGCAGTCTAACCAAGCTACCCTCACATTCTGGTAGTGAAGAAGTAAGACAAACCAGGGCAAGATTTACACAGTTAATGATTGATCCCTTGGGAGAGCTGTTGAACAGAGAGATCTAGGGGTTCAAGTACACAATTCTTTGAAAGTGGAGTTGCAGATGGACAGGATGGTGACGATTGTGTTTGGCACAATAGAGGGTTTGAGTTATAAGGAGAGGCTAGATTGGCTGGGACTTTTTTTCCCTGGCGTGTTGGAGGTTGTGGGTTGAATTTATAGAGGTTTTAAAATCATGAGGGGCATAGATAAGATAAATAGCCAAGGTCTTTTCCTAGGGTAGGGAAGCTCAAAAGTACATGACATAAAGAGAGAGGGGAAAGATTTAGAATGGGCCTGAGGGGCAACATTTTCTCACAGTGGGTGGTGCATATGTGGAATGAATTGCCAGAGGAAATGGTAGATGCAGATACAGTTAGAACATTTAAAAAAACATTTGGACAAACACTGTACATGAACAAGAAAGGTTTACAAGGATGTGGATCAGATGCAGGCAAACGGGACTAACTTGGTTTGGGAAACCCTAGTTGGCATGAATGAGATGGGGGAAGGGTCTGTTTCCATGCAGTATGACTGTATGACTCTGAGCTCCTTGTGATCTTCAGGCCTCAACTTTATTTAAATCTGGTAGGCCAGCAGCCAAAACTGAAATGGTGGTGGGTGTCCCGGATATAGCACAGGTGTCTATCAGTACTCAGTGGGGACCTACTTCCTGAAACAGCCAACCACTTTCAACACTTGACAGTAAGCCCCATTACTGCGAGGTGAGGAGACTCAAAACAACCCCATTGTCTTCACTCAAAGTTGGCCATTGGGGTGAGGTCCTGAAAGATGGACACATGGAAGGAGTCTGTTTGGGAAAGAGCAGGTGAGTGGGATAAAGAAAGAAATTTACATCTGAGAAAGGTTGAACAATAAAACAGCTAAGGAGCAGTTGCTGTATGAATAATTATTTCCCAATCCCACACAGATGAGGAAAGCATCCCTTGAAGAGGATAGAGAAAGCCAAGTCCGAACAAATCAGCCATTCACTGCTTATTGAGTTCAAGGTGCAGTTTATTTTGGCAAAATAAAATTTGAAAGCAGCAGGCATTTGAGAGCTGCTGATCCCTTTCCTGACCAGGAGTACAGCAGATAAATTGTTTGAGTTCAATCAGCACAGACCACTCAGTGAGCCCTTTCCCTTGGGTTAGAATCCAAGAGTCAGAGAGCTGAATTACATTCAACTGAGATACAATTTGGGAAATCCATACGTTATACTTTCTGAGCAACTGTGATCAGAACTCAAGGTTTCTACTGTTCAGGTGACATGGGAGCACTGGATAGAGGGTGTAGCTTGGGGAAAGGGTGAATTTAAGTTGCTCAGGCCTAAAGGATATGTCACTGAGTCTTCTGACTGACTGAGCATTGCAACCTCAATTTCCTTCTCCTGCCCAGAGGGGCAAAAACAGTAAAATAAAAGGATAATACTTGAAAGTGCACATTCTGGTCATTCTGGACACCATTTTGAAGTCAGAACAATGGGCAGAATCTTATAATGGGCGTGTGCCTTGGCGAGATGTGTAGCAGAATCAGACAAAAAGCGCAGCAAAGTCTAACCCATCTGGATGCTGAGATTATCTCATTCCATCTTTTATAATTTTCGCAAACAGTGTGGTGAGATTCTCATCAGGCAGTGGTGAGATTCCAACTGATGCTCGCTTGCTAAACACTTTGTTAACTCCTCACAGCCTGAAGCCCTCCCACACTCACATTCCAGCCTGAGTTACTCAATCGTGATTATGAGGGGAATTTCCTCTCACCTTCATTCTGTGTCTGCAGACAGTGGGGGCCAATGATAGTCTAACTGCACAGCTGGGAATAGCTAACACAGCATAAGCAACAAATGAAACCTCAAATGTTCTGGTCCATATAAACTTGTTACCACATTTAGTTTTGAACTAAAGGGAAGGACGTTTGTTTACTTAATACATTCCTCCATCAATTTACTACAAAAACATTTACTGCAAAGTCTAGGTGCAGGGTCAACTTGTAAAAGTATCGATTATGAACTCATCTGGAGTGTTATGGAATCACTGTTAACAAGGTCAGTTGTAGTAGCTGAAGGTAACATACTAGCTTTTACACACTAAATATATCATTTTTTTTCTCCTGAAACACAATTACCTGAAATTGGGCAAAACCTATCAGATGGATGAAACCTATCCCAGTGTTGGGGAAGTTCTGAACCAGGGGGTCACAGTCAAAAAGTAAGGGGTAAGCCATTCAGGATTGAGATAAGGAAGAATTCCTTCACTCAGAGAGTTGTAAACCTGTGGAATTCTCTCCCACAGGGGCCAGTTCATTAGATATATTCAAGGGAGAGCTGGATGTGGCTCTTGCAGCTAAAGGGATCAAGGGGTTTGGAGACAAAGTGGGAGGGAGATACTGAAATTGCATGATCAGTAATGATCGTATTGAATGGTTAGTGCAGGCTTGAAGGGCCGAATGGCCTACTCCTGCACCTACTTTCTAAATTCCCATGATTTTCTAATGTGGGGAAATGTAAGGTTATACACTTTGGCAGAATGAATAGAGGAGCTGAACAATAAAGGTGCAGAGAAAGACATTTGGGTGTATTCGTACATAAATCACAAAAGCTAGCTAGCATCCACGTTTAGCAGATAATAGGAAAGGCTAAAATGCAATGTTCATCTTTATTTCAATAGGAATGGAGTTGTAAAGTGGGGCAGTTTTGCTAAAACAGCTGGAATATTGTGAACAGTTTTGGATCCATTATCTAAGGAAAGATAGACTGGAATTGGAAACAGATCGGAGAAGGTTCACCAGCCTTATCCTAGTTGTGAAAGAACGATCTTCCAAGGAAATGTTGAGTGAGCTGGGCATGTACTTGTTGGAGTTTAGAAAAATGAATGGTGACCATATTGAAATGTACAAGATTTTAAAGGAGCCTGGCACGGAGATGTGGAAAGGTTGTTTCCCTTAGTGATGGAGTCTAGAACCCGAGAGTATAATCTCGGGTCACACTTAAGAGAGAAAGGGCCACCTTTAAGAGAGAAACGAGGAGGAATTTCTTCCCTCACAGTGTACTGAAATTGTGGAATTCATGACAGTAGAGGACTGTAGATGTGTGGTCAGTAAGTATGTTCAAGGCTGAGATGGACAGATTTTTAATCAATAAGTGTTTCGAGGGTTATGGAGAAAAGGTAGGAAAGTGGAGTGGAGAATGATCTTTGTGATCTCATTGAATCTAGGAGCAGACCCGATGAGCTGAATGGCCGATTTCTGTTCCTACGTCTATGGTCTTAAACCATCAACATTCCCATCATTGCCAAATAGTTTGCCTTACGAAGCTCAAATAGAAACAATGACCATTGCGGGGGCTCAAACAGAACCGAACCACAGCAAGAATCTTTCAGAAAGGACGAAGGAAAATCTCTTGGGGTGCGAATATAAAAAGGTGTCTTTCTGGATGGGGAACTTTCAGTGAAACAAATGATGTGTTTCTCTGGAGGCTGAACAGTAATCCTGTTATGTTGGTGCAGATTCAACAGGATATGATAAATCTGGCTCTTCAAAGCTTGTACAATCCGTCTCAGAATGGGGACATCTGGTTCGCATGTGACCTTCTGGTTTAACAGAGCGTTCATTGAAGCAACAACCTTCAGGACAGCGGAAGTCTCAGCTACAGCAGCCAAGCAGTGTTTGTGCTGAAGGCCAGCACAGCTCACAAGGTAAAAGCAGCAAAAGAAAATAAAATGGTGGCAGTCCATCCTGTACATTATTGATTCTCCATGTTGGACACATGCAAAGGAAGTGCAGTCACATGTAGTGAGGGGGAACCCCTATATCCAGATAACTCCACATTCTTAGATTGTATTAGGGACAATGAGAGTCTTTCACAATACAAAAATAGTGTCCAGGGGTGTGCAGGCTAGGTAGGTTAGCCATGGGAAATGCACGGTTACAGGGATAGGGTAGCAGGGTGGGACTGGGTGGGATGCTTTTTGGAGGGTCAATGTGGGGTCAATGGGCCAAATGGAACTGCAGGAATAATGGAACTGCAGGAATTCTATGATTCTATGGGAGTGCAGTAGAGGAATGGGTGGCACGGTGGCTCAGTGATTAGCACTGCTACCTCACAACACCAGGGACCCAGGTTTGATTCCAGCCTTGGGCAACTGTCTGTGTGGAGTTTGTACATTCTCCCCGTGTCTGCGTGGATTTTCTCCCACAATCCAAAGATGTGCAGGTTAGGTAGATTGACCATGGTAAATTGCCTGTAATGTCCAGGTATGTGTAAGTTACGTGAATTAGCCATGGGAAATGCAGGGTTACTGGGATGGGTTGGGTCAGAGTGGGCTGCTCTTTGCAAGGTCTGTGTGGACTTGAGCTGAATGGTCTGCTTCCACACTGTGGGAATTCTATGAAATGAATAACAGAGACATGGATTAATACAAACAGAGGATCCTTGGAGGGTACAGACTCACTAACATTTATGTCATTTACAGAAGGAAACCACTCGCTCTATTGTGTCCCCAACAGTCAACAAAGATCTGATTGCCAGCTCTTGGCCATAACCCTGGAGGCTATGGCGATGTGAGTGAATATCTGAAGACTGCTTAAATGTACGAGAGTATCTGACTCAACCACTTCTTCAGGCAGAGTATTCCACACTCCTAACACCCTCCAGCTGAAAAGAACCTCTTCTCAACTCTCATCTTAATCTTCTATCTCTTACATTAAATCTCTGCTCTCTGGTTATTGAACCCTCTACTAACAGTAAAAGGGCTTTGCTCTCCACCCTATTTGTGCCCTTCCTCAAACTGTACACCTTCATTAGGTCCCTTCTCAACCTTCACTGCTCCAAGGGAAAGAGCCCCATCCTAGCCAATCTTTCTTCATAGCTCAGGCCTTCCAGTCCAGGCAGCATCATGGTAAATCTCCTCTGTACTCTCTCTAGTGTTATCACATAATCCTCCTGTAATGTGGTGACCAGAGTTGTACGCAGTACCCCAGTTTTGGCCTAACCTCCCCACTTTTTATTCTATGCCTTTGCTAATAAAGACAAGTATCTCATCTGCCTTTTTCAACATCTTATCTATCTGACCTGCTCCTTCAGGGATTCAGGGATGTGCATAAGAGGGTCCCTCTGATCTTCAGTTCTTTCCAAATCCTACCATCTAGGATGTAATACTTGCCTTGTTAACCCTCCCCAAACACATTTTCCTGTTGATAGATTTTCGTTTTTGATTTCACTTTCTTCCAGCATTCTGGGACATCCCCATTCTTTATGTCATTTGTTCACTCTTGGGATGTGGGCACCGCTAGCTGGGTCAGCATTTATTGCCCATCCCTAATGGCCCTGGAGAAGGTGGTGATGTGCTGCCTTCTTGAGCTGCTGCAGTCCATTTGGTGTATGTACACTCCTGATGCCCTTAGGGAAGGAGTTGCAGGATTCTGAAGCAGTAACTCTGAAGGAACAGTGATATCTTTCTAATTAGGCAGAGTGAATGGCTTGGAGGGCAAATGGTAGAGGTTGTGGGTTTGGAGGCTGCTGTTGGTAAGCTATTGCAGTTGGTAAGCTGAGCGTTGATGGTGAAGAGGGTGTGTGGGTGGACTTGTTCAGACCTAACTGATTATCTGCCTCCACCAATGAGAATCTGTGCTGTATTGCACTCCAATCCCCTATTAAGAACAGACCAGTGATATTCTCAGCAAATCAATGGTCTCCTGCCTCATCAAAAGTTGCCAGCCAATCAGAGACCATTGGATTTTGGGGTGTAGAGACCATCATTGAGGTCTAACCTTCAAAGGATCAACGATAGAAAGGTAGGCCATTTGCTTTTGGGTCTCACAGGGTGGGGTTGCGGTGTAAAAGGAATATGGGGTCTGAGGCAAACGTAAGGAGTATGGCTTCCAATGACCATGCCAAGCCCAATATCCCAAGTGACCCCACACCAGTGCAAATAGCCCACCCCCTTAACCTGTTGGGCAGGTCACCCTGGCTTCCCAATCGTGAAACTCACTCTATTTGCCATGTGCAGGGGAGCCAGGTAACCAGGTTGGTGGTGAACTGATGCCCTTGGCAAGGCTGCCAATTCATAATTGAAGGGAACTCATTGATGGCATGTTGAGATGGCCTCCACTGGATCTTCTTGCCCGGCATTTAATTGCTGAGGTGGCACTAATTGGGTACATTTTGATCCTGGGACAAATCGCCCAATTATCCACCCTTCTCGACAACTTCCTTGTAAATCCAGAGAGAGGGGAAATTGTGCTCAGTGTAAATATATGTCATAGACAGGAACCATTTAGTTTACTGTATGTGATGTCCAAAGTAAATCTAGCCAACTTCATCACCAATGTTTCTGCACATGGTTTGTAGCTGTGTCGTTACAGTACCTCAAGCACATATCCAAGTGTTTTATTTTAAATGTGATGAGGGTTTCTGTCTCTCCCACTTTTTCAGGAAGGGGGTTCCAGACATCTAAAACAGTTTAATCGAAATAACATTTCCTCAACTCACATCTGATCCTTCAGGCTATTATTTTCATTCCAACTTCCCAAGTTATTGCTTTCTCTACAAAGGGAAATATTTCCTTCCTATCCACGCTATTGTGGTCCATCATAATTTTACCCACCTCAGTTAAATCCCCCTTGGCCTCCTCTGTTTCAAAGAAAACAGCCCTAGCCTGTGGAAAGCTATCCCAGCTGATGCAGTCCCATCAATAACGGAGATACCTGCATACCCCTGAATCTGGGTTCTTCATAACTCTCGGCGTCATTCATTCCTCACTATTAGTTGCTGAGTCTTTATTTACCAAAAGCTTTAAAACTCCCTCCACAAATCTTTCCATCTCTCTCTCTCTCCCTTTTGCTCTAAAATATTCTGTAAAACCCACGTTCAATCCTAATTTCATTTTATATTGTTCTGTGTCAAATTGTGCTAGGTGACATTTCTATGGGGCACTTTGGGATATTTGCTGCGTTAAAGGTGCTTTACAAACACTTACTTAAGTGATTTAATTTTGAATCACTTCTTCCTCATCTCTGGAATTCTGCTCTGTTGTCCGCTCTTGGAGAAAGGATGTAATGAGGTCAGCTGCTGTGTGGCCTTGAACAAAACCCAAATTGAGCACCATTGAATGGTAGTTGTGAGTAGGTGTTACACAATCAAGGATCCTCCCATCACATGATTAATGACTGAATGATTGATGGGTCAGCAATTGGCCAAGTTTGATTTGTCTATTTTTCTGTGGACAGGACATACCTGGGCAGTGTTTTGCTTCTTCAGGTGGATGCCAGTTTTGTAGCTGCACGAGAACAGCTTTGCTGAGAGAATGCCTCATTCTGTACAACAAGTCCGCACGTTGACATACCTTTGATTCATCCAGTGCCTTCAGCCAATACTTGACATCACGTGAAATAAGTTGAAATGGCTTGCAAGTTGACAAATATGAAGCTGGGATCTTTGGGAGGAGACATAGATAGATCATCTACAGGCCACTTCTGGCCAAAGATGGTTGTAAATGCTTCAACCTTGTCCTTTGGACTCATATGTGAGGCTCCCCCCACACATGGAGTGCCTTCCTCCTGTTACTGGTTTAATTGTCCACCCACATTCAAGATGTAGCAGGACTGCAGGGCTTAGTCTCAATGGTTGGTTGTGGGATTACTTCGCTCTGTTTCTACCATTAGGCCTGTATGTAGCCCTGGCTTGTGGTTTCATCTGATGCTGCCCTGGGGATCTTCCAGTGAAATCAACATTGAACCAGGAGTGTGTGAACATGATGAAGGCCTGGGGGAAATGCAGTGCTGGAAGATCACAGGGGATTAACATTTTGCTGTAATGGTTCACAGCATTACATCGATTTCTTGATCAAATCTGAATATCTAGCATGATGGCAATGCTAAATAACACAAGTCTCCACAAGAACTGTGAGGTTGTCACCTCTACCAATACTCTCAGGCACAAAGTGTCTGTGACATGGAAGTTGGAGAGGACAAATCAGGTATTTTATTTTTCATATTGATTCTCTCACCACCAACAAATTTGATTTGGTAGCTATGTCCATAAACTCAAGCCACTCCTATTGATGGACCAAAGTATATTCTGTTCCCTTCCTACCCTCAATGATTCTTCTAAGTGCTTTTCAACATGATAGAGCATTGATTTAACAGCTCAGGGAAAGGGTGGAATGGAGATTTTGTGGCTGTGCTTGGCCAGAAGCCGCAAGACATCATAGAGACCCATTATTGTTGTGGTCTCCAAGGAACAGTACCATCAGACTGTAAGTATCCCACTCTCTCCAATGAGGAGGACAGGACATATTCATAGAATCCCTACAGTGACAGAAGCAAGCCATTCAGCCCACTGAGTCTGTACTGATCCTCCAAAGAGCATCCGATCCTCCCTATCCTTTTCCTGTAATCCTACGTTTCCCATGGCTAATTCACCTAACCTACACATCCCTGGACACTACAGGCAATTTAACATGTTCAGTCTATCTAACCTGCACATAGAGTCATAGAGTCATAGAGATGTACAGCATGGAAACAGACCCTTCGGTCCAACTCGTCCATGCCAACCAGATATCCCAACCCAATCTAGTCCCACCTGCCAGCATCCGGCCCATATCCCTCCAAACCCTTCCTATTCATATATCCATCCAAATGCCTCTTAAATGTTGCAATTGTACCAGCCTCCACCACTTCCTCTGGCAGCTCATTCCATACACGTACCACCCTCTGTGTGAAAAGGTTGCCCCTTAGGTCTCTTTTATATCTTTCCCCTCTCACCCTAAACCTATGCCCTCGAGTTCTGGACTCCCTGACCCCAGGAAAAGACTTTGTCTATTTATCCTATCCATGCCCCTCATAATTTTGTAAACCTCTACAAGGTCACCCCTCAGCCTCTGACGCTCCAGGGTAAACAGCCTGTTTAGCCTCTCCCTGTGGCTCAGATCCTCCAACCCTGGCAACATCCTTGTAAATCTTTTCTGAACCCTTTCAAGTTTCACAACATCTTTCCGATAGGAAGGAGACCAGAATTGCACTCAATATCTTTGGACTGTGGGAGGAAACTGGAGCAGCTGGAGGAAACCCACGCAGACATGAGGAGAATATATAGACTCCACACAAACAGTCGCCTGAGAGTAGAATCCAATCTGAGTCCCTGGTGCTGTGAGGCAGCAGTGCTGACCATTGGGCTGCCATGTCGTCCACTATCTGGGAATAGTGATGGAGATGTTTGAAATGTCTGTTGATATATGACCCAGGAAGTGTGATTATGTCAAACTGTTAGGTGACTGGCTGGAATAAATTTCATCAGTGGGAATACCAGATCAGTCCCCAGATGTTAGTGAGGAGGATTTTGCAACATCAAGTGGACCCAATGTGCATTTCCTGGGTCCAACTCAATGCCAGGGTCCCAGCTGAGTGTTCCAATCAGTTCTATTCTGGCGTCTTTACAGCAATTTGATACAATTGAGTGACAGTTAGAAGCCAATGATATGAGTATGAAATTCTTTACACTTGCACCCCCCTGTTCCTATTATAGAATGGAGGTATTATGCATCAATATATTAGAAAGACAAGAGCAGCAGACATATAGGGACATCTTCACCTGCAAATTCCCCTCCAAGCCACTCACCATCCTGACTTGGAAGCATATCGTCGTTCCTTAACTGTCGCTGGGTCAAAATCCTGGTGCTCCCTTCCTTAGGGCATTATGGGTCAACCTCTAGTACATGGACCTCAGCGGTTCACAAAGATGAATCACCACCATCTTCTCAAGGGCAATTAGGGGATGGACAATAAATGTTGGTTTTGGCTACCAAGTCTGCATCCCGAAACTGAATTGAAATAAAATGATCTAAACTGTGTAATGAGAACTTTTAAACACATATCCATTATATATGCTTTGTCTACGTTTATTGTGTGAAAAATGCTACTGACTTTCCATGCATATTTGAATTGTCAAACAAATGCATGATACAAAATAAGATATTTCAGGTATTTTTCTAATCAACCTGCTCAGAGATGGTATTACACACCTCTGGAGCAGGTGGGACTTGAACCAGGGCTTCCCAGTCAGGGGTGGGGACGTTACCACAATGCCACATAACTATATTTTGTGATAATTGAAGTGAAAGGCACAGGCAAGTTGTGTGCTGTGCTGATTTCTTTTTCATTTGTTGATGAGGAGTGAGTGTCACTGGCTAGGTCAACATTTACTTCCAATCTCTAATTGCCCAGAGGCCAGTGAAGAGCCTACCAGCTTGCTGGGTTAGGATGGTAGATTGGTGTCTCTAAAGGTCATCGTGAAGGAAATGGGTTTTTAAATGATAACCAGCAGTGGTTACAGATATTTCTGCTAATCAACGTGTTCAAGGATGTTATGACACCCCTTTGGAATAGGTGGGACTTGAACTCCCGACGCCTAGCCCAGAGATAGAAATATTACCACTGTGCCATGAGCACCATTTTGATAATGGTTACACAGTTGCAATTTGGCCTGCTTTTTAGTAAATTCAAACTTCTCCATTTGCCTTGGTGAGATTCGAACCCATGTTCCCTGAAAATTAGTTTGGGGGTAACTAGTTCAGTTGGTGTGTTGGGGTGAGTGGTCAGGGTGAATCAGAGCTTCAGTTCCATAGTTACCCAGGAGTTACAGTAGGTTTTATCCTTTAACCATTCCTGGGTAGCTATTAAGCATATACAAGTTGGAAGCTTCTAAATTCTCCAACTTTAAGAGGCTTTTGCTAAGGGTTCCAGACCCAGGGGAATTGCCCATGAGAATTTTCAATTACTTTGGCAATTTTCAGGGACTGTGCTGCATTGGGAATTCTGCATGGTCCCAATGTGCAACTCCAGTCTGTGCTGCAACAACTACTATCTGGCCATCAAAGTATCTGGGCCAATAATAACTAAAGACTTCTCTCTTATAGCATTCTTTCAATGACTTCTTTAGTGATGAATGTATTTGATTCAGTATCTGTGAAAGGCCTACTGATTTTGATTTGATTCGATTTATTGTTGTTGCATGTATCAAGATACAATGAAAAGTGTTGCTCTGCAGGCAGGTCGTACCTTCCAAAATGCATCAGGTAGCAAAACAGAGTGTAGAATACAATGCTACGGCAACAGAGAAGGGGCAGAGAGAGAGATCAATGCATTCCTGATGAAGAGCTTATGTTTGAAACGTCGACTCTCCGGTTCCTTGGATACTGCCTGACTGACTGTGCTTTTCCAGTGTCACACTTTTTAACTCTGACCTCCAGCAGCTGCAGCCCTCACTTTCACCTATTAATATTTAAGAGGTCCATTCAAAAGCCTGATACTCGTACTGAAGTTACAAATCACACAACACCAGGTTATAGTCCAACAGGTTTAATTGGAAGCACTAGCTTTCGGACTGCCGCTCCTTCATCAGGCAGTTGTGGAGTGCATCGCTGTGAAAGCTAGTGTGCTTCCAATTAAACCTGTTGGACTATAACCTGGTGTTGTGTGGTTTGTAACTTTGTATACCCCAGTCCAACAACCAGCATCTCCAAATCATTACTGAAGCTGACAGCCATAAGACCAACAGTGCCACTGCCTGGTGGTTTGCAGTATCACAAGTACAGCCCATACTGTATAAACCTTTTCCTCAAAGTGAATTACCGTACTCAGAAGAGAAGGAACAACTTGATTCACTTTACAATCCTGAAGCAGGCAGTCAGTACTTGCAGCTGCATTGTATTTCCCCCTTCCCCAGCTATTCCCATGAAAGACTGGCTTAACGCTGCTGCTTCACAGTGCCAGCGACCCAAGTTTGATTCCGGCCTCAGGTCACTACCTGTATGGAGTTTACGTGTTCTCCCTGTGTCTTTACGGGTTTCCTCCAGGTGCTCTGGTTTCCTCCCACGGTCCAAAGATCTGCAGGCTAGGTTGATTGGCCATGATAAATTGCCTATAGCGTCCGGAGATGTATAGGTTGGGTAGACTGGCTATGGGAAATGTAGGGTAACAGGGATACAGTTGGCATGGGGGTCTGGGTAGAATGGGCTTCAGAGGGTCGATGTGGGCTTGATGGGCCTAATGGCCTGCATCCACATTGTAGGGTTCTATGATTCTCCAGCTCAGTGCTAACTGTGGCCAGTAGGGGGCAGCACTTACCTTATCATGACAGGCATACTTTCAAGTTCTATTTCAGTGTCTTGAGCACAAAATATTGTTACAATCAAGAGTGCTGCATTGTTGGTACTTTTATTTTCAAGCTTAGGCTTCCTCCACCATTTCTGTATTGACCCAACTCTATGGCATTATTTGAAAAGCAGGGCAGTCTGTTAGTGTCCTGGACAACGTATATCTAACAACCAACCTAGGTTTGAGGCAAAATGCTACCTATATCTTGGAAAATAAGAATCAAAGTACAAGAGTCACAAGGGACCCAGAGGTACAGATACACAAAACTATTAAAAGTGGCAAGATTGACTTAGTGGGTGGCATGGTGGCACAGTGGTTAGCACTGCTGCCTCACAGCGCCAGAGACCCGGGTTCAATTCCCGCCTCAGGCGACTGACTGTGTGGAGTTTGCACATTCTCCCCGTGTCTGTGTGGGTTTCCTCCGGGTGCTCCAATTTCCTCCCACAGTCCAAAGATGTGCAGGTCAGGTGAATTGGCCATGCTAAATTGCCCGTAGTGTTAGGTAAGGGGTAAATGTAGGGGTATGGGTGGGTTGTGCTTCGGCGGGGCGGTGTGGACTTGTTGGGGCGACGGGCCTGTTTCCACACTGTGAGTAATCTAATCTAAAGACTTTAAAAAATGCAAATTGTTGACATTTATTTGAAGAATGACTTCCAAAGAAGAGAATTTATATAAAACATACGCAGAGCCTTGTATGACTTCAGTTGGACCTCTGTTTTCTTCATTATAAAAAAAAACACAGGCCCTAGAGAAAAGTGGAATAAAAGATTTGCAATGATGATACCAGCATCAGGACAATACAACTATAAAGACAAATTATAGAAACTGGGGCTCTTTTCCTCAGCAAATGAAAACTAAAGGCTGATCTGTTAGAGGTCTTCAAAATTATGCTGATTTGATTTGATTTGATTTATTATTATTGTCACGTGCACCTCGGTACAGTGAAAAGTTTTGTTCTGCGTGCAGCACAGGCAGATCATACCATACCAAGTACATTTGGGTAATAGAACAGAGCGAAGAATACAACATTACGGCTACAAAGAAGGTGCACAAAGAGCAGGATAGGCATTAAATTTGAAATTTGAGAGGTCCATTCGGAAGTCTAATAAGAGTGGGGAAGAATCTGTTTTTGAATGTGTTGGTACGTGAGTTTAAGCTTTTTATCTCCAGCTCGTTAGAAGAGGTTACAAATTTTCAGTGGGGTAGATGTAGAGATACTTCCACTGGTGACAAAATCCAAAACTAGGATAATAAATGTAATATAGTCACTAATAAACTCAACAAGTCAATCCACTTCCTTTGGAATGTGATGAGAATGAAAACCTTACTCCCATGTGGAGTGTTTGAGATGAATAGTATCAAATACATTTAAGAAGTAGTCACTTAAAATAGCGAAGAAAACAAGAACCCTGATGAAGATGGTGGGAGCAGGAGGGTGCATGGGGGTTTTGAGGGAGGGTCTTTTAAAAATTCCTTTATGGGATGTGTACATTGCTGGCTGGCCAGTGTTTATAGCCCATCCCTAGTTGCCATCCTGAAACTCTGCAGTGCACCTGCTGTGGGGAGGACATTCCAGGATTTTGACCCAGTAACGGTGATACATTTCCTAGTCAGGATGGTGAGTGGGGGAACTTGCAGGTGGTGGTATTCCCATATATCTGCTGCCCTTGACATTCTAATGAAAGTAGTCATGAGTTTCGAAGAACCTGATTGAGGATCTTTGGTCACTATCTGCAGTGCATCTGTAGATTGTACACACTGATGCTACTGAATGTCGGTGGTGGGGGAAGTGTATGCTTGTGGATGTAATGCCAATCAAGCAAGCTGCTTTGTCCTGGTTGGAGTCAAGTTTCTTGAGAGTTGTTGGACTTGCATCCAGCCAGGCAAATGGGGAGTATTCCACCACAGTCCCGATTTGTGCCTTGTAGATGGTGGATGGGCAGGAGTCAGGAGGTGAGTTCCTCCCCACAGCATTCCTATCCTCTGACCTGCTCTTATAGCCACAGTGTTTATGTGGTGAGTCAAGTTAAATTTCTGGTCAATGATGACCCCCAGGATGTTGAAAATGGAGGATTTAGTGATGGTAACACCATTGAATGTCAAAGGGTGGTGGCTCGATTGTCTCTTAATGGTGATGGTTATAGTCTGGCATTTGTGTGGTACGAATGTTACTTCCCACTTGTCAGCCCAAATCCAGATATTGTCCAGATCTTGATGTATTTGGACATGGATTGTTACAGTATCTGAGGAGAATTGCTGAACACTGTGTAATCATTGGCGAAAATCCCTACTTCTGACATTATAATGGAGGGAAGGTCATTGATGGATAATGGTTGGGTCATTGTTCAAGAAACATCAGCATAGACATAATGAACCAAACAGGTTTTATTCTGTTACTGTAAGATCCTATTTTAAAGATTTTAACATTTCTTACACCAACGTTCTTCATAGGATCTTGCTGTGCTCCAATTTGGTATATGTTTAAAAATTAATTGGAATATCTTGAGGTCATGAAATACATCATGTAAATGCAAGTCTTTATGATGCGTTTGTGTCCCACCTCTATATCTCTGCGATTGGTAGTGGGACACTCGCTCAGAAAAGCAGCCGTGGGAAATGGACTTTCGGATCTCTTTAAAACCTTCTGAGCTGGTTTCTATAAGGGTGATACAGGAAATGAAAGACATGTGTCACTACAATAGCAGACAGCCTGTTCCTGCCACCTCCTCAACACCAACAACTTCAACTGCCTGCCTTCTGAATCAAAGTTCATTTATACAGTGCAAAATCAGAGGATATGATTTAAACTTAATAATCAGGAAACTGGTAGTCAAGTATACTTGTCAAGTAATGGTACATGCTTCTCAAACAGATGGGGCGGGTATCAGCTATACAAGGCAAGTAGATTCTTTTCTTAAAAAAAACTGGAAATCAGAAACAAAAACTAATATTGCTGGAAAAATTCAACAGGTCTGGCAGCATCTGTGGAGAGGAAACTGAGTTAACGTTTTGGGTCCAGTGACCCTTCTTCAGAAGAGGTTCATTTCTTGGTGTGCGTTTTTCAATTCCTTCGGACCAGGAATTTGTATCCTATCCCTTTCTATCTCTGCTGCTTTAAAATGGGATTTAAAGTTGAACTCTCGCCAAGTTGTAAATAGATTAGAACCCTACAGTATGAAAACAGGCCCTTCGGCCCAACAAGTCCACACCACCCCTCCGAAGAGTAACCCACCCAGACCCCATTCCCCTACCCTATATTTACCCCTGACTAATGCACCCTAACACTATAGACAATTTAGCATGGTCAATTCACTTAACCTGCACATCTTTGGATTGTGGGAGAAAACCTATACAGACGCAGGGAGAATGTGCAAACTCCAGACAGTCGCCTGAGGCTGGAATTGAACCTGGGTCCTTGGTGTAGTGAGGCAGCAGTGCTAACCACTGAGCCACTGTGCCACCCCAAGTTGTTAGTCAAATTGTTTGCTGAGGAGTAATTTTCTTTCTGATTCTTCTCATAAGATTCTTGGTGTTTTAGTGTGTGATATAAGTTGCTGCTGTTCTTTGTTCAATGAAACACTCTTAGCTGTGGTTGCAGTAGATGGGTACCATCAGCATGGAGTTTAGCCCCAGTTACATCCCTGTACCCATCTTCACTCTGTACAGGGGTAGGCTGGTCTCCAGCTATGCTGCCTCCCATAGTTTCACAGCTAATACACATTGTATGTGTCCAATACATACTCATGTGGAGGTGATGGCCTAGTGGTAATTATCGCTAGATTATTAATTCAGTGGTCCCAGAAATAGTCAGGAGACCTGGCTTTGAATCCTGCCATGGCAGATGGTGGAATTTGAATTAAATAAATATTTGGAATGAGAAGTCTAATTATGACCATAAATTCATTGTCAGGAAAAACCCATCTGGGTCACTAATGCCCTTTATGGAAGGAAACTGCCATCCTTATCTGGTCTGGTCTACATGTGACTCCAGACCTGCGGCAAAGTGGTTGACTTTTACTGGAATTAGGGGTGGATAATTAGTGTTGGCCTGGCCAGTGATACCAACATCCTGTGAATCAATTTTTAAAAAAAAAAAGTTGTCACTTTATCAAGATACTGGAATCTTCAATGCTTGTGTAACATCACTCAGCTTGCGTCCACATCATCTTCAAGAGATGACAGGAGAATATAGAACATCACTCGGAAGGTGGTAATCAGACCTGACTAACTCCATCATCATAAGTCAGCATGGATACCTCACTCTCTTAGAATTATTTCAAGAGAGGATGACATTCAGAAGAAAATGGACAGGAAGTGGAGGCAAGGGTGACTGCATGTGAGTACTGAAGAGATGAGCTCAATGGGATGATACATACTCTACTAGCTTGGACAGTGCACCACTGACTGGGCTCAAATGATTCTCTTCCCATTTAGTTCTGGCTTCACAGATATACTTGGGCCATTTGTTAATCACGAGTCTGTCTTTGAAAAGTGATCCTGCTGGATAATACTCGAGGTCAGTTATTGATTTGGTGCATGTCAGGCACTTGCTAATGAGTGAAAACCAAAAGAACTGCGAATGCTGTAAATCACAAACAAATTTAGAAATTGCTGGAAATTCTGTGGAAGGGTTACGGGACCCAAAATGTTACCTCTTCACAGATACTGCCAGAACTGCCATTGTGTAGCTTTAAGACTAGGCTTTTGTAACAATCAGCTAATTTATACATGTTAATTATTTGTTCTACTATTAGTAAAGGGAAAAAGGCTATTGTGCACAGTCTTGCATGTTGCCCCTAGGAATAATTGTGATAACGCATACATAGCCCACAGGGAATAACTAAATAAATCTCCTCATGGGGCTGATTGAATTTCCCTTGGATTCCCCTTCCATTCCCTTGGAGCAGGCAATGGCCTGCCCAATAGGAACTCATCACCTGAGCCCTTTATAAAGCAGAAACATTGTGACTGCCTGGCCCTCTGCTGAGGTTATGTTCATGCTCAGGTGTTCTTGGAGTGGGAGCACGTGAAGTTCATTAATGCTGTTGATGCCTTTAGACAGAGGTGGGCTTTATTTGCCCCTCCATTTCCATTTTGATTTAGTCCTTTCCCACTCTCCCTACCTCCCCCTCACCTTCTGATGGTTAGCATTGCCCACAATGGGCTTTGCACATAATTGGCTACATGGGTGATTTAGTAGTGGCAATTAACAGATGAAGAACAAAGTAAAAACACCATGGTGACGTGGTGATGGAAAACACATTGCTCAGTTATATGTAAGAGCATTGCTGGATATAAAGGAAAAAAAATCACATAGCAGAACCTCTCTTTTTTTGCTTTGCACCAGACAGGAATGAACAATTGCCCCCTACAGTTCCTCCACACTTTAATGGAGCTGACTGAGGCCCTCACCCAGCTCTCAAGAGGCAAGTCCCCAGGGTTAGGCAGACTGACTGTGGAGTTCTTTAGGGTATTCTGGGATATCTCAAGGAGCCACTATTTAGACAATAGACAATAGGTGCAGGAGTAGGCCATTCTGCCCTTCGAACCTGCACCACCATTCAATATGATCATGGCTGATCATCCTTAATCAGTATCCTGTTCCTGCCTTATCTCCATAACCCTTGATTCCACTATCCTTGAGAGCTCTATCCAACTCTTTCTTAAATAAGTCCAGAGACTGGGCCTCCACTGCCCTCTGGAGCAGAGCATTCCACACAGCCACCACTCTCTGGGTGAAGAAGTTTCTCATCTCTGTCCTAAATGGTCTACCCCGTATTTTTAAGCTGTGTCCTTTGGTTCGGCACTCACCCATCAGCGGAAACATGTTTCCTGCCTCCAGAGTGTCCAATCCTTTAATAATCTTTTACGTCTCAATCTTCTCAGTCTTCTAAACTCAAGGGTATACAAGCCCAGTCGTTCCAGTCTTTCAGCGTAAGGTAGTCCCGCCATTCCAGGAATTGACCTCGTGAACCTACGATGCACTCCCTCAATAGCCAGAATGTCTTTCCTCAAATTTGGAGACCAGAACTGCACACAGTACTCCAGGTATGGTCTGACCAGGGCCCTGTACAGCTGCAGAAGAACCTCTTTGCTTCTTTTTTTTTTACAGTGAAGGGGAGGGTAGGGAATCTCCTGTTTATTTTTATTTATTTTTTTTAATTTTAACCCCCACACTACCACCTAAGTGCGGTAGTGCTTATTTTATCCCCAGCACCCATGGCGTGTGTGCGCAGGTGTGAGACACAGTGAAAGACACAAAGTGCACGAATCTTTATTCAATTTCCACCACCAGGAAGATAGGAAAACACCCGGGTGGCCAGTGACAAACACTGCCCTTCACATCAAAGGGCAGTGCTGTGTGATCAAAACAGTGAAGGGGAGGGGAGGGGAGGGGAGGGGAGGGGACATGGTGGTTTATTTATTTATTTTTCTGCCCTCCCTCCTGCGTACCGGGTGAATCCCCTCTTTATTCTTATTAAACCCCCACACTACCACCTAAGTGCGGTAGTGCTTATTTTTTCCCCAGCAGCCATGGTGTGTGTGTGCAGGTGTGAGACACAGTGAAAGACACAAGGTGCACCAATCTTTATTCAATTTCCACCACCAGGAAGATAGGAAAACACCCGGGTGGCCAGTGACAAACACTGCCCTTCACATCGAAGGGTAGTGCTGTGTGATCAAAAACAGTGCCTCTTTGCTTCTATACTCAATCCCTCTTATTATGAAGGTCAATATGCTATTAGCCTTCTTCACTACCTGCTGTACTTGCATGCTTACCTTCATTGACTGGTGTACAAGTACACCCAGATCTCTTAGTACTGCCTCTTTATCTAAATTGATTCCATTTAGGTAGTAATCTACCTTCCTGTTCTTGCCACCAAAGTAGACAACCATACACTTATCCACATTAAACTGCATCTGACCACTCACCTAACCTGTCCAGGTCACCCTGTAATCTCCTAACATCTTCCTCACATTTCACCCTGCCACCCAGCTTAGTATCATCAGCAAATTTGCTAATGTTGTTATTACTAATACCATCTTCTATATCATTAACATATATTGTAAAAAGCTGCGGTCCCAGCACTGATGCCTGCAGTACCCCACTTGTCACTGCCTGCCATTCCGAAAGGGAGCCATTTATCACTACTCTTTGTTTCCTATCAGCCAACCAACTTTCAATCCAAGTTAGTACTTTGCCCCCAATACCATGCGCCCTAATTTTGCTCACTAACCTTCTATGTGGGACTTTATCAAAAGCTTTCTGAAAATCCAGTACACTACATCTACTGGATCTCCCTCGTCCATCTTCAGAGTTACATCCTCAAAAAATTCCAGAAGATTAGTGAAGCATGATTTCCCCTTCATAAATCCATGCTGACTCTGACCTATCCTGTTACTACTATCCAGATGTGTCGTAATTTCATCCTTTATAATTGACTCCAGCATCTTTCCCACCACTGAGGTCAGACTAACAGGTCTATAATTTCCTGCTTTCTCTCTCCCACCTTTCTTAAAAGGTGGTACATTAGCCACCCTCCAATCCGCAGGAACTGATCCCGAATCTATCGAATGCTGGAAAATAATCATCAACGCATCCACGATTTCTAGAGCCACCTCCTTCAGTGCCCTGGGATGTAGACCATCAGGCCCCGGGGACCTATCAGCCTTCAGACCTAACAGTCTCTCCAACACCAATTCCTGGCAAATATAAATTCTCTTAAGTTCAGGTCCTTCAGCCACTGTTACCCCAGGAAGATTGTTTGTGTCTTCCCCAGTGAACACAGATCTGAAGTACTAATTCAATTCTTCTGCCATTTCTTTGTTCCCCATACTACATTTCCCTGTTTCTGCCTTCAAGGGCCCAATTTTAGTCTTAACCATTTTTTTGCCTTTCACATACCTAAAAAAGCTTTTACTATCCTCCTTTATATTTTTGGCCAGTTTACCTTTGTACCTCATTTTTTCTCTGCGTATTTCCTTCTTAGTAATCCTTTTGTTCTTTAAAAGCTTCCCAGTCCTCCGTTTTCCCACTTATCTTTGCTATGTTATACTTTTTCTCTTTTAACTTTATATGTTTCTTAACTTCCTTGTCAGCCACGGCCACCTATGCCTCCTCCTAGGGTCTTTCTTCCTTTTTGGAATGAACTGATCCTGCATCTTCTGCATTATATGCAGAAATATCCACCATTGTTTAACTGTTTAAGCTTGCAGCACTGTGGAGGCTGTGGATTATACTTATATTGGTTGTGGGTAGTTGCACCCCCTTTTCTGTTACTTAATAAAGTTTTTTGTTGCCATTCAGCCCCACCCACTCCTGACCTTTGGGCATCTGGTGCAGAGGGGTATGGGTAGATCAGAGGATCTCCTCAATGGGCATGGCCAAGCAGCTCCAAGCAACAGGCCAGGAGATGGTTATAACTACTGTGGGGGTCACCCTGGCTATCTTTGTGCCTGAGTGTCCTCAGAGAGGTAGCATGGTATCCATCAATACTCTTGATGCTTTTAGTGAGAAGTGTGCACAGTGGGGGATAGAGTGCTTTATCTCCCCCTCCAACTCAATTTTGATCTCACCTCTTCCTGGTTTTCATCACCCAAAATAGGCTCTGCATGTAGACTTCTAATTGGCTGCATGGGTGACTACTGGTTACGGTTAATAGATTTGAACTCAAAAATTGAGTTTTTATTTTAACAACAATAACAAAGATTTCCTTTCCAGTCAGGCTTCCTGAATTATTGCAAACAGGAATCTCTGATCACTCATCAGATATGGGGCAAGTACTTCCTATCTTATCATTTAAATACACTGTACACGCAGCTGAAGAGAACAATTCATCCCAAATGTTACTGTCCAACCTACTGTACAGTGATTAACCTCTTGCATTCATAGATAAAAATCTAACTAACAGTTCAGTCTAAAGTAACTTGTGGATGAACTTGATGCAGATGATGATTCTCCACTTTATGTAGAATGAGGCAAAGGTGGGTGGGCCGCTCCTCAAAGGGTAGGTAACACATTATAGCAATGCCCCACAACCTCCCTTTCAGCAAAGCGAGAGACAAAGTCGTGTGTGCTCTGGTCACACAATACAGTGATGCTGAAATGGACTGTACCCAGAACCCGTGAGATGAAAATTTCATAGGGCAATAAAATTCAAGTGCAGGCAAGTCACTACAAACTTATACACAAAATACTGATTAGACCTCAGCCTGAGTACTGTTCTGGACTCCATTCAGCCCATTGAATCACACTGACCCTTCAAAGGTCATCTCACCCACACATCTCCCCCCCCCGCCCCCCCACTCTACTCTATCCCTGTGACCCTGCATTTACCATAGCTAATCCATCTAACTTGCACATCTTTGAAGTGTGGGTTGAAACCAGAGAACTCAGTGGAAACCCACAAAGACACAGGGAGAACGCGTGTGGAGTTTGCACAGCCTGGTGCTTTGAGGCAGCAGTGCTAACTACACAGACACCCGCAAATAGGAAGCATGTAAATGCACTGGGGAGAATCCAGAACAGGTTTATGAGAATGGTTTTCCAGGGATGAGACACTTCAGTTATCAGGAAAAAATGGAGAGGGTGGAACTGCTCTGCCTGGTGATGGAGAAAGCCAAGGCGATTTGAGAGACCTTTTTATTATCATGAAGGGTCTAGACAGAGTGGCTAGAGAGAAATAGATCCTGCTGGTAAACAAATTGAGAACCTAATCCCAGTGAGTATTTAGAGCCTGAAATGTACTGCCTAAAAGTGTGATGGAGCGGGTTCAATTGAGGCAGTGATTATTTAGAAAGAATGTGCAGGGTTGCAGAGAAAGGGCAGACGGGTGCTCCGGTTTCCTCCCACAATCCAAAAATGTGCAGCTTAGGTAAATAGGCCATGCTAAATTGTCCGTAGTGTTAGGTGAAGGGGTAAATCTAGGGGAATGGGTCTGGGTGGGTTGCGCTTCGGCGGGTCGGTGTGGACTTGTTGGGCTGAAGGGCCTGTTTCCATGCTGTAAGTAATCTAATCTAATCTAAAATGTGCAGTCAGTGCAAATACAAACAATCGTCAACTTCTACATCGTAACATTCTGTGATTGACAGCATTTCAGTCCAGCTAAGTTGGTTTGCGACGCAGAGTGATGACAACAGGGGTGGGCTCATTTCCCATGCCGGTTGGAGGTTCCTGCCTTCTCAACCTCACCCCTTGCCTAAAGTCTCTCACACACGCAATGGCAGCTTTTTTTTTAATTCAAAGTTCTACTGGTAGTGTTGGAGGCTTGACATGGTGTAGCATTCAGGAGGACTACTCACACCCAACCATCAGGCAAGCAAATAACCCCAAGAACAAAACCTTCAAAGACTATAACAGAGAGATGGCTGAATGGTGCCACATCTATACTCCAAGAGCAAACTTTAAAAGAAATGCCATTGTGTACATTTTAGACAAATAGCTCTCATTCATCCCTCAAGAACACAAGGAATGTGAACACAGATAATAGAGCAGCATGAGCCTGTTCAGCTAATCAATACAATCATGGTTGATGCTTTGGGGTCAAGACACAGGAAGGAGCTATACTTGATAGCACATTCTAAAATGACCCATAGCAGCTCTCTTCTCCAAATGTTTTCTCTCACATCCTTCATCAAGCACAGCCACTGATTTTGACAGTGCGGGGCTGGTGATTTTTGAGACCAACACATGAATCAAAAAGGAATACAACTTAGCAGGGGCAGTGAACTTATCTGGGTGAGATATACACTGCCAAATAAAGTTGGTAAGCTAATAGGAAAGGAATATGAAAATATTAACTGGAATATCTACACTATTTTCATGATTAATTGTTGAGCTGGATATCAGTTTATGCTTTCATTGTTAATTACAGTTTGCAGTGCACATCATTAAATAATCTATTGTGTCATAATAGCACGTTGTCCCTAGAGGGCGCATCCATGCCTGTAGCTACATCCAAAGCTGCCTTTGCAGCCACAATTTAGAGATGGTGCTGGACTGGGGTTTATAAAAATTTTAAAAACCACACAACACCAGGTTATGGTCCAACAGGTTTATATGGAAGCACTAGCTTTTGGTGCGCTGCTCCTTCATCAGGTGATTGGCACCTGATAAAGGAGCAACACTCCGAAAGCACGTGCTTCCAAATAAACCTGTTGGACTATAACCTGGTGTTGTGTGATTTTTAACTTTGCAGCCACAGGTAGTAATCGAAAAGGCAGTGAGAATGAAGTTAGTGCAATGAAAATAAATGATAACTAAATTCGAACTTAATGGAAGCATTACATCAGCTTTACAGCAAACATTAAAGGAACTAAGACATTTGGAAGAATTGCCCGACTGTTCTCCACAATAATATGCTGGGCCACTTGAAAATATAGACATGAGTCAAACTTTGCATCTCCATGCACCTCAGCTGCAGCAACAGCCCAGACTTTACACTCAATTGTCTGAAGTGAGTCTTCAAAACAACGCCTTACATTTCAGAGCAAAAATAGAGTGCTACAGTGAACCACCTCAACAAAAGGGAGTAAAAAGCAGAACACAGCACAGCAACATGAAGCAGACTAATAATCACGAGATATACAGAAAGGCTGTCGCTGCAGGAATGTGGATATTATCAGCCTTAATGAGCAGCACATCATATTTTGACAGCACAGCATTCATGATCTGCGTAGCATGAACTAGAACTTAAAAAGCCATTAACCTGGAGAGAATCAGATATTGAATAGAATAGCAGAGAACAACACAGTCGTTAAACGTATTATTTTTTTCACATATATGAATAAACACTAAACAAGGTACACTCGGGTTCTTTTTTTGAAAAATAATCCATAGGAAGTCGGGAGTGGAACAGAGTCTCAGATAGACTTAGTTAGGTTGGTTCCCTCTCTGAGCTGATACAGCTGTAGCAGCGTGACAATACTGTCGTATGCCTCGAATAAGGACTGCAAACGTGTCGGTGGAATTTCCACCACAGCAAGTGGTGAAGTTTAAATTGATAAATTAATTTGGAATATAAAACTGACAATTTCTTATTAATTATGAATTTTTGTAAAAACCCATCTGGTTCACAAATGTCCTTCAGGGAAGGAAATCTGCCATCCTTGGTCTGGCCTACATGAGACTCTAACCCAAGGAAATGTGGTTGACTCTTTATTACTCTCTGAAATAGCTGAGCAACCAACTCAGTTTTGGGACAATTATGGGGAAGACAACAACTAGCCTCATTAGTGATGCCTACATTACACGAAAGAATAAATAATCACAACTTTAAGACATCCCACTTGCCATTCAGTGACAGATCTCTAAACAATGCAACATAAACCAAAAATGAATACAATTAACTGGGAAAAGGGGAGATATTACCAATTAAGATTGCTAAGTTAATTAGAAAGGGATGTGAAAATATTCACTGCAATATTCTATGAATACTTATTCATTTTGTAGGAAAAGCAATATATTTGCAGACAGCAATGTCTCAAACAGCGCAATAAATGACCAGAGAGAATAATTCTAAGAAATGGAGGTGTCCCCATTTCTGAGAGAACACACACAGCGCAGATTTAATAAACCTTGTTACTGTAGCTCAAGCACTGAAAATGCATCCATGCTGTACCAGTGTAACATGATCAAAGAAAACTTAGTAGAGGGAGCTTTCAGCTACATCTGGCCTGGGAGTATGGCTGAGGATACTCATGACTTGAAATGACATATCTTATTCGAAAGGAGCAGCACTCTTTAACCTTGAGCCCAATCACCACATGAGTTGTGGCCATCCTTGGACATAATGGTCTCTGTGACACTGAGATCAACTTTACATGATTCCATTGGAGACTGACAACAGGTAACTTGATATGAACCCATTCAACCACAAATCAAAATGAACATCTCTACAGTATGAAATTTATTGCTGACATGCAAGTAGATTTTAAATGAAGTACAAAAATATGTCATCTTTATTTATACAAATTTGTATACAATGATCACAATTCCTTTCTACTGACATCTCATACAACGTACTTCAATTGGTACACCCAGAGGCAGCTCAAAGCACACAAATCATCGACATGCATGGGCTGCTGCATTATTCCAGTCTGATTAGATAATCACTTTTACCATAAAGACATAATTCGAGGGAAACAAAAAAAAATGCTCAATAAAAAGATTTCCCAGGATGAAGTAAAAAGCCACAGCTTCTAATTGTGACAAATTGTAATACTTTGCCTTTCCACTGAATTAAGGTTACCAGGAATTATATACAATTTATTGTATTACAAAAAAAAGTAACTGGAGCAGCCAGACTGGAGTAAGGCTCAGAGAACTCAGTGAATGAGGAGTTGAAGAAACAGTCTACGATGTAACAAGTGATGGGGCCACTCCTCTGCTGATCTCTCCATTGGGCTCAGCACTCCCCAAAGCAGTTATTTTTTGGAAAAGCACGAGCCAAGACCCAATAGCAGCACAGCAGGGTCTTTGGTGAAACCCTTCATCCTCTACAGCACTGATATGCCCTCAGTGGCAAAATCATAGTTACCTTACCATTAATAACATCTAACACAGGAAGGTGAATTCCACAGTGCTGATAAGTACCCCCCAAAAAAACTAATTTTCATGGATCCTAAGCACTGTGGTTAAGAGTCAGTAAAAAATACAGCCTCTGATTCCAAAATGCCAACTTCCAACAAGAATATATTAAAGATCAACAAGTTCATGGGTCGAGACCTCAACGTGTGCATCACTCTACCAGCATCACAATATCTTCAGATCCAACTCAAGCTGGTCAGTGAAATGGGGACTATTTCTTCAACAACCCTCCTGTCGCACCATTAAAAGCTACCTTGGCCTTTAAAGGCCGTTCAAAAATTATTTACTTATGCATTTTTAAGACCTTCTATGCTTTACTGCATTCATATTGGAGTCTTATCATAAACTGCTACTTTGTGTTCCACTGAAATTGATTAAAATACCACACTCAAAATGGGACACATTCACTTACCCAAGTTGTCCCCAATGGTGGAATCAGGGGCTCTTCAAACTCACTTTAGTGAAGCACTGAATGGACAGTGCGACTTCCATGAAAACCTGTCTCATTAATATAAGCAAACATTTGCAGAACAGTTTCAGGACTTCACCTCTGTACATACGAGTCCGCTTGCTGCATGATAATGGACAGGCAATCAGATGCCCCAACAATATACACACTAGCACCAGAAAACCCACTTCCACAAGGACCCAAAGATCTGCAGAATGTTGGAAATCATCAACATAAGACCAAACTTCACCCTACCCCAGGCATTCAATTTGTTTACCCAATCACACAATATAAAGCTTTGAGGAACATTGTATTTAATAAATATAACCCTTGACCGCATCACAGCATTTCTCTCCCCTCCCAACAAAAACAATCCACAAGTTCACACTGGCCAGAGATCACTTGAGATCATCCCTGAATGGTAGAGGTTTCCTTGTTTAACCACCTGTCACACAAGAGGCCAAACCTTCCCTCAATTGTTAAATTTGAAATAAATCGACTTGAGTCCTTGTATATTTTCACAGGTTCAACAAATTTGGGCAAGACAGGCATTTATCACTGGTTTTAATACTAACTAAAATTCTCAACATTGAGAAAACTCAAAGAAGTTGAAAGCCACCACAAAACAAAACGTACACCAAGCTCCATGTTACTGCAGACCGCCCTGGAATCATTGTACACACCCTCCCCTCATTAAAATAGGGGTTTAAAAAAAAACCCAACATAACTCCAAAGTCACTTAGGCAACATTTGGCTGGCATAAGTAATTTGTGCTACAGTTAAATGACACTCCCAAGACCCAGCCTTGAAAAAGGATCACCAGAACCAGGAGTATGGTCTGTCAATCAGGAGGCAAGCATCTGAACCTCAATCTTTGGATGGTTGGAATAAGATTAAGTAGTCTCTGTTGCCATTTTACAGAGTGATGGGAAAATGAAAATGCAGAGTAGGTTGAGATCTATTGCCCTTATTAAAGGGTCCATATATGTTCTTCACTGGTGACTCTTCTGGGACTGACAGCAAACTAGAACAGATCTGAAAAGATCAGATTGTACTGGCCCATCATAAAAGCAGACCTGATGTATTCACAGATCCCCAAAAGGTACAAGTTTTATACCTGAGCCAGACTGACTGGATGAGGTGGCAAGCAATAAATGGATCATTCCCCAATAAATGGTAAGATAGAGGATTGGCTGAGCATGACCATTATTGTGTAATGTGATGGCCACTTCTAAAACAGTAAATCAAAAAGTCCATTGTTACTTACAGACAAAGTAAAATGCACGCCCAGAGAAAAGGCAAGTGGGAAGAGGCAGACATGACACAAATGGTCCATGCAGCAGCACAAAATCTGTGCAATGGTTACAATAAAAGAAAGATTTGCCTCATAATTGTCCAGTTAACCAATTCTGCAGGTGATGAATGTTTTACAATTACAAATCCTGTGCACTTAATGCAGTGAAACCTAAACTGAAGGGACTCACTGAATGCTCAGAAACACAACAATGTCACGTTGTCACCAGGCCCACTGCTACCAAACCAAACTACAATTCTGTCAGGTCATTTGATTGGGAGATGACTAATTCATTTCAAAATCACTCCCACCACAAGCAAGATGCCTGCTGCCACCAGTCTTCTATAAATTCAAAGTCTCCATTGACTCAAAAGTGATGTATGAAAGGGCAAAACCACTACTGGGCACTGAAGCACCATGAATAGTTGTGTAGGAATCTCTCTTGTTCAATACTTTAGTGAAATCCTGGTGGCAACGCTGAATGTTCTCCCTGAGCTTGTAAAATAAAAGAAAATGACACACTCAACTGCTCTTTAGTGTTCTAACAGTTTCTGCAGCTCAGTGAACTTGACAAATTCCAGTAGCTCTGCTGAACAACTGCTGAAGTATGTCATGAGTTTTTAAAAATCCAACCTCCAAGCTAACAGCTTTCAAATTCCAAAATAAAAATGACTAGAAAAAGATGGGAAAGGCCAATTAAAGTGATCTTTGCTGTTAAGTACAATAAAAGCAACATATCTACGGATCACATTGATTTTCTTTCCTTCACATTTTCCTTTGTTGGGCATTTTGTACCACACTGAATTCTGCTCGAAAATCTTTCACAAAAAGGGGATGAGGAAGGGAAAAAGAAAACCCAACAAGCTACATTTTAGTCTACTATTCAGCGGGTAATGCAGGCAAAAGGGATTCCACAGCGAATGAACACACCCAATTCTTAATGCTCTTAAAATCTCTTGCAGTACAAGTCCTTTTCAGAATCACAACATAGGACAAAACAAAACTTAGCTCAGTCTCTCAATCTATAATTCTGAGAATGTCTTGGTTAAATGAAGAAAGAGGTAGATTATATAAAGTAAAAACTAAACATCTACTACGGCCCCAGATGATGTTGCAATACTGTCCTTTCTTTATATGGGTATATAAAAAAAGCCGTCTTATTTTGCCTCTTAAAATAACAGTTTTCCTTTCGAAGAGACTCCGTCCAATGCTACATATCGGTCACAGAATACTGTATTGCTCAGGATTGGTACTACGTGGCATGATGAGTATTACTGTGCTGTGAACTTGGCTTGTGGAGCTTCAGATGCTGTTTCCAGCTGTCATTTCCGCAAGTAACGCTGAGCAAGGATTGCCGCATCGAGGGGATTTATGGGCTGAGCATCGTGGCCCAGGCGTCGCACTGGCGGGATGTTGCTGAACTGTCGCTTGTGTGCAAAACTCTTCACCTCGTGCATAGTGTTTCCCTCAGCCAGCATCAACTGCTGCCGCATGTAGTTTTCAAATTCATATTGTGAGGACTCTTCTGTGACTTTTGCCTGAGAAGGAAAGCAAGATTTTTTTTTAAAAATGTGTAGCCTTTTCCTCTCCACACACCATCACTATAAAGAGCTGGGAGTCAAGTCATTAGAAAAATGTAAGGTTCCCAACTGCATCAAACTTCTCATCTGCCACCCCACGCCCAGCACATTTAGTGTTGTGGTGTAAATACATCTGAGGATGGAAAACTGTGGCACTGTTAGATTCACCAGATTTGATCCCAATATAGCGGGACTGTCCAATGAAGGGGAGATTGGACAAACAGGACCCAGATTCATCAGTGTTTCAAAGACTGACAGGCGATCTCATTGAAATCTACAAAATATCGAAAAGGATTAAACATTGGTGAGGAAGACTAGTAGCAGGGAGTACAAATTTAAAGATAAGAGGGAGTTTCCATTTAGGATGGCAATGAGAAGAATTTACATTCATTCAGAGGGCTGTGAATCTTCAGAATTTCACACCCCTGTCAGCCATGATTGTATTCAAGCAGGATCAATAGTTGAATGACCTACTCCTGTCTTTAGGCATCAGTTGCTGAGAGTAGTAGTAAGCATTTAGCCAATCATACTTCACCCTGGTACCTGGTAATTCTTTGTGCAACCTACATTTGGAACTAAATCTTCTAAATGTAATGCTGTGTGCTTACATTGTTCAGTTGGATATAATAAAAAGACCTACCATGATCTTCCTCAAAAAGGGCATTTTAAGAAGTGACTTTAATGACAACATATTAAATCTTGAGTTTGAATGTGTCAAGTCAGTAACTGTTTAGAAAGCAGTTAGGAGCTGGTATCTGAACTTGCATGTGGTTTTGGTGAAATTTCTGTTCAGCACAGTAAATTAATTCTAGGGAATAATATACTTTTTTCCATTTGTGGTATTTAATGAGTCCCTCGTTAGGTACAGCAGCTTGACGCAGAGCAAACTCCTATACTTACAGTAACAACCTTGCACTGTCCCAATGTACCTCCATCCTAATAAGTTGATGGTGTGTGGCCCTTTCCCACAGAAGACTCTGCAGTCTCTCAACACAAGTATACATTAAAAGCAAATGAATTTGTCTAGTCCTGCATTTGTAAAGAGACTGCCAATATTTCTTATACATTAGAATCTTCTTTCAATCAGAGACAGGTGGCTTTTAACTGCAATGCTTTGCTGGATTTAACCTCAGACACCACAAATGAAGAAAATTTAACTGTAATTTTAAAAATGCATGATTGCTGGCAATGGTCCATTCATCAGTCAACTGCCTTCCAATGTTCCTTAAAGTGCAACTGAAGGAATGGTTAGAACACACAGCTCAACCTCTTATTGCTCAACATGTGATCCCATTCAAATACCAAATTATAATGTATGTAACTAAAACACAGCACATCACAAGATCACACACTTCACTCTGCATCAATTGTACTGTCCCAGCAGCAGTGGAAAAATGTTTCCATTTCAGAAACCTCTGCTTGCTGTGAAGACAATTATTGAAAAACAGCAACAAAAATCAAGATGGACGTGGCTGACAGCTGGTCTCTAGCATTTAATTTGATAATATTAACAACTGAAAAAGCCAATTAAATCAATGATTGGTTACACAGCCCTTCAACACTGAAGAATCACTAATTCCAACACTTTGCTGACTCTGGGATCAGTGATGACTGCACAGCATTACTGTGAAACCAGGAGGAAATCTTGAATAAGAATCAAAATTCAAACGTACAACAAAAACAAAAAATGCTGGAGAACGCAGCTGTCCAGCAGCATCCATAGAGAGACAGAGAAAGAGAGTTAACATTTTGAGTATGATGATTCTTCTGTGAAGTCCTCTAGCACTTGCGGCTTTTTTGCTGCTTTTATTTCCTGCGTCTGTTTTATTTTGTTCTTTTCCAAAATAATCACAGCTCAATATCCAGTCATAGACTTCAAGGATGACTAACTTATCCTCTTTCCTCTAAGGATCTGGATGAAGGCTTTAATTTTTTTGTATTCTATGTATAATTGATTAGATTTTAAAAAAGCCTGCAAGTTGTAAATCTAAGTTTACAGATGGCAATAAATTAGGAGGCACAGCAAATAGTGCAATTGGCAGTGGAAAGGTAAAATGAAGGAACAACACTGACAGGCAAGACACGTTGTAGGGAAGTGAGAGGTTACTCACTTTGTATCTAAAACACAACTCAGAATAAATTCTAATGGAAAGAGCCTACAGCCATGGATGAGCACAGGCATTTAAGTAAATGTCAACATATTACTAAAATCTAATGCACAATCACAAAGGCAATTGGAATATTGGTCTCTAACTCAAGGGGTTTAGAGTGAGGAAGCAATTTGTCTTCAAGCCACTGAGACATTCAGCTTTGCTGACGCTGTGTGGGGGGAGAAAAAACATGACCAAGGAAGAGTTACAATGCAGGTACACTGGAACAATCTCAGAACTTAAAGGATTAAATTGAACGCACGTCAAACATATAAACCTGACTTGCATTTCCTCGAGTTTACAAGATTGAGGGATGATGTAATCGCAGTGTTTAACATTAAAGTACTGAGTCAACACAGGGAAGTCTTTCCACTTGGTGAGGGAGGTTTCCAAAGAAAAAGAGCTACAATATTTTAAAAAATAATTTGTGCTAGGCTATTAAGGTTAGAAATCAGGAAGTACTCTGTATCACAGAATTGTTATGGTGCAAAAGGAGTCCATTCAGCAAATCATATCTGCACCAAATCTCTAAAACAAGGATATTATTTAATTCCATTCTCCTGCCTACTGCCTATAATGACATATTTTGTTCCTTTTCTAAACAGTTGATTTTCCCTTTGAATGCAACAATTGTATCTGCCTCTACTATTCTCTCAGGCAGTACATTCCAGACTTCAACCACATACAGCATGAAAAAGCTTCATCTCATCTTACTTTTGCTTCTTTTGATAATTTCATTAAATTTGTGCCCTCTTGTTCTCAACTCTTTCACACAAAAGGTAGTCGAAATTTGGAACACTTTTCCCAAATGGATATGGAGGCTGACAAGTTTTGAAAGTTTCAAAGTTAAAAAAATCATAACACCAGGTTATGGTCCAACAGGTTTATTTGGAAATACTAGCTTTCGGAGCGGTGCTCCTTCATCATTAAGTAGTGGGGCAGGATCACAAGAAACAGAATTTACACCAAAAGATCATAGTGTCATGCAATTGACAGGATATATTGAACAAACCTAGATTGCTGTTAAGTCTTTCATCTTTTAGAATGTATTGCAGGTATCGATTCATTAATATGTAAATACGCACACACAAATACTCTCTCCCTCACATGCATCCATACACACAAGTTTATAGTCTATTGCAGAATTGTATTTGTAGATGGATTCTATTTTATTCAAAAAGTACACAATCTGCAGGGAGTCAATCCATGTGACATTTCATAAAATCCTACTTTGGAAACAGAACCAGTCGGAGTCAAGGTTGGGATACAGACAGACTCTAACCTCACACCTTTAATGCACTGAGACATCACTTTTTTTTTAAACAAAACCTCAAGTTATCTCAGCAAAATGACTTGAAAGAAGCCTGGGGCTTACATCTAAAGCATCAACACTTGCAAAGATAAAAGATGAAAGACTTAACAGCAATCTAGGTTTGTTCAATATATCGTATCAGTTGCACGACACCATGATCTTCTGCTATAAATTCTGTATCTTATGATCCTGCACCACTAGTTACCTGATGGAAGGAGTACTGCAACGAAAGCTTGTACTTCCAAATAAACCCGTTGGACTATGACCTAGCGTGATGTGATTTTTAACTTTGTCCACTGCAGTTCAACATCAGCACCTCCACATCATGAAACTTTCAAAGCAGAGACTGACACGTGAGGGGACAGACAGGAATGAAAATGAAGTTGAGGTACAGAACAGTCACAAGTGAGTGGAACATATTCAAAGGATTAAAATGTTGATACTTCTGGTCCTCACTCTTTCCCAGTCAATGAATGCTCTAGTAGTTTATTCTGTCATATAATCAAAAGCATCTCTCACTGAGAAGTCAGCCAGTGGACAAATATGGCACTGAATCAATAGAACAGAATGGCTCAGGTGGCAGTCTTTTCTGAAGTTCAGATGAAACAGCAGTTGGGAAGCTCACATTTATCTATGGAGAAGGGCATTCCGTGCCTGATCACTATTCAGTGTCACTTTATTCCGAGTGTGTGCAGTTATTAAAAGGGAATAGAATCCACTTGGCTATGATGCCCCTCATGGGCAAATGAGGACACTCATCACTTGGGAGTTGCTACTCACTAAGAATTAAAAAGAACACAAAGAATACTAGTTTTAATGAGTTGCCAGTGGATAAGGTACCAGCCTTCAAAGACAGGAAGCAATGTCAGCAACCAGCTTGATTGATTGATTGAAGTGATCTTGTCTCAGTACCAAAAGCAAGGACATACTGCATGGTCAACTGCCCAGATTAATCCAGGTGCACACCCTAGTTGAGTCCATGTCCAAATATCTGGATTCGTTGCAACTTAAACCAAGCACTAGCTGCCAAATTAACAGCAGAAACATAAGGGGTTAAAGGCAAATGAAACAGGTGGTGAATTTTAAGAAATATTCAAAACTGTCATGAAGCCAAAGAGCAAATTTTACAGGTTCAATGACAAAATGACAAAAAAAAAATTACAAGTTCAGGCTTAAACATCTTCTGGGTCATGAAGAAGTATATCAGAAAATTGCTTACTTGCAAGTTTGGACTCATGCTATGTGCAAATAGTTCCAATCCAGACTGATTAATTCCTGGTTACAGAAATAAACTTAATACACTCGAGTAACTTGATTCAGGCGGACTTATTTTATTCCTACTGTTAGCAAACTTATAGGTACAATATATCAGGCACAGCAACTCAGGCCTAGGAGTTCTTACCTCCTGTAGGATTTCTGGATTGTTGACTTGGTCATCAATATCTGGCACCACCTGCAAAGGGCCATGAAGTGACGAAAGAGATTGCCTACAAGAGGATATAGAAGCAGTGTATCAGAAAAATCTGCTGTTGCACTTCATCTAAACAGTTGATGAATAATGTTACAACTTGCATTTTAATACAATAGCAAGCACTTAGAAACAGCAATTCCATTAGTAGAAATCTGATGCAAAGCAACATCTTCAGCCAGGGAACTAGGCTTAAACCTAGGAAGCTGGGGTGGGGAGAAAGAAATGAAGAGATTCCCTTTTGGAAGTCATAAAGGAGATTTACTCAATAAGGTACTAATGATGGATTCACAGGGCAATGAGATATCTTCCAGGAAATTAATCAGCATGGCAAGAAGGGAAGTAATGTAATTGAGATTTCAAAAATGGTTGTACTCAAGAGATAAAGACTTGCATTCGTATAGCACTTTCCACATGCACTAGAGGTCTGAAGATACTTCACAGCCGAAGTAGTAAGTTTTGAAGTGTAGCCATTATTATAATGTTGCAAGTGTGGCTGTTAATTTGCACACAGCAAACTCCCAGAAACAGCAATGCGATAATGACCAGATAATCTGTTTTTGTGATGTTGACCAGGACACAGGGACAACACTCCGCTCTTCTTTAACAAAACGACATGGGATATTTTTGCATCCACTCACGCAGGCGGATGTGGTTTCAGTTTAGAGTCCCAGCAGAAGAATGGTATCCGCAACAGTGCAGCACTCCCTCTGTACTGAAGTGTCAGCCTTGAGTTTAACGCTCAGGTACTTGGTTGGGATTTGAATCTCATGAAGAGAAAGTGAGGACTGCAGATACTGGAGATCAGAGTAGAGAGTGCAGTGCTGGAAAAGCACAGGTCTGGCAGCATCCGAGGAGGAGAATCAACGTTTCGGGCATAATTCCTGATGAACGGCTTTGCCCGAAACGTCAAATCTCCTGCTCCTCCGATGCTGCCTGACCTCTGATTTTCCAGCACTACATTCTCGACAGCTTGTAAGAAACCACTATTTAATAGTAAAGTCATGCATCATTTGCACTGCTTCAAAAATATTGTCAAAATTGTTCAAACCAAAACTATTTTTCATCCGAATGTGCTGAATGTACACTTTTCTACTCATGCTTTTGCAACACCCTGAAATTTGTAAGTTACAGTTAGCTGTGCAAGTTTAAGTAGTCAATTCTTTTATGAAATGACTCAACAAAATTTACAGTTCCAGGTGACAAAGGCTCCGAGTGGCATTTGATGAGGGGAAAAAAAAGACATGAGGCTTTAAAAGGGATCAGCCTGATTGCAAATCTTTTCCTGATTGATTGCAAGCATGCAGTCAAATCACAGTGATACAGGCAAGCTAGACAGGATCTCAAAGACAGAACCTCTGACAATATGGATTTGAAGTGAAGTGTGTCGAGAGGAAGGTAAGAAATCTATAGCTGTGTTAAGAGATGAATGATTTAGGGTAGGGTCATAAACAAGATAATTTTGTATGTACAACATAGCAAACTCACCATGTAGCTATGATGGAGCTCAGTGAATCCAGCACTTCAGTGGCTGTCAGCCTTTGCTGAGGGTCCAGAAGCAACAGCTTTTGAATCAAACAAACTGTGTTTTCTGACACACGGCAATCCCTGCACGAGGGAAGGGAAGGAAAAATAAAGCAGACAGTTATGGCTGGACAGTATTTTTAATGGAAAAAGACAACATACATTGACCACATAACAATATTATGCCAGCTGTATAGTAAGACTTGTATCAATTTGACACAAAGCAGCGTAAAACATGTAAACGTATGAGTCACAAAGCAGCACACCCAATACTTCAGGCACAAGACAAGCAACTAGAAACCAATGAGTAATGCTCACAAAATCCATCTCCCCAAACAAAACAACCCCTACAGATCTATGCAATAATGAGACTTTTCAAAACACAGCAAGCTTAAAGGTTTCAGAACAAATGCTCCCACATTTAGAATCAAAGCAACGTTTCTTGGAAAATGAATAAGAGCTTAATAAATCATTGATCAATAAGTGTATTGTTCCAAGTACTGCTTTTGCTTTTAATTATAAAGCAGTTGTCCGTGAAATGGCAATTTGATTTTTTTTTAAAACAATGAACTATCGTTCAACAGTTCTCTGAAAGGCAGGAAGGGAAATTGCCAGGTTGGCATATAAACCTGTGAAGTGGTGAATACTGACTAAATCATTTCTTGCAAATCTCAAGTCATTTGGTGAATACCGGGCTTTAAATTTTCATTCCCCATTTACAGTCAAACCTACGACAAACTTTTCTTAAGCAGTTCTCAGCGTCAGACTCCACAATTAATCATTACAAAGGATTGCAATTAACATGCTCGGTGGTGCCTCCTCCATCTGATTATCCTTTAAATTAGCAAGTCCTGGCGCCATCAGGAAACTGCCAGAGGGAATGATCAAGTCTTAGAGAGTTGAATCATTCTTCAAGAGTCAGATCCAAGAATGATTCAGCAGGAACACACCCATTCATTTATCACTCTCACATTATATTTACAATTCTGATCTTCATCACTCATTCTAACCCAAACTGTTTGGTTTGCAGAGGACTTTCTGACTACGACAAATTTTACATGATTTCTCTGACTTGAGAAGCTTTCCATTCTTTTCACCTCCGTACTCTCACTTCAGCAGAATGTGGGCACAAGAAATTTTCCAGAAATTGACTACAATTTGTGCTGACACTTCAGTACAGTATGGCTAGAGTAGGGCATAGTATTAATGCAATCTTTTAGGTGAGACATGTCTGCCTGTTCAGCTGGATGAAGGAAAGCACATGGCAATTTTTGATTGAAGAGAAAGAGTCTGATCACTGTCAGCAACATTCCTCCCTCAACTTCAAGTAATGTGGGGTATAGAAGTATGGCTGACAGTGCCACATAGTTGATACTGGAAAATGTTGCATCAAGTCATTGTGGAATCCAGCTAAGGCTACCCAAGACTGAGCAGCAGAACATGGCTGACAATAGTTAGAGGGCTTGGGAAAATAGTTGCTTAATGCAGTCTTCATAAGTAGAACGATAGTAACTCTGTAGACTCAAGGTTACTGGACTTAGATATAATATGCAGCTGCAGTATTTATGTATAATGACATTTCGCATTAATTAATGCTCTTGAATTACTAAATCAATCTGTTACAATACCAAGAATAGGCTTTCGGTAAGATTCTTCAGATAATCATAAATATAGATTCAGAACTAGCTTTAGATCCATTTATATACGAGATGAAAAGATTCAAACTAGTCTCAGACAGACAAAGCAGCCCCCATATTATTAGAGAGAGATAAGAAAGTCTGGTAGAATCATGAAACCATGGAGAACCGGGGTTGACCACAAGCCTGTCCATCTCTTTGTGTCATTCAGTGATATGATTAGCTTAATTGCTGTACGTCCTTTGGGTTAAGGATTATCGACAGTTAAACTACATACACGACAGCAAGTAAATTGCTAAGGCAAGCTTGAACTGTATAAGATGCTGTACTTGGGATTGGGGTGGTGGTGGCACTTTCAGCTTGAGCTCTTTGAAATAAATTACTTACAAACTTTGTGTGCCTTATTGCTCTGGAGAAATGACACAACTGAAAATACAGGTTACCTGAAACCACCAGGTGACTCAGACTCTCATTGGAAACTAACAAATCCTTTACCAGTTTTTGTTTCAAATGCCTAAATTTGTTTGGTGCTTTCATTCCACTTCCACTTCATGCAACTGCATGATTGGTGGATGGCGAGGGAACAACTGGTCAGTTTAGTGTAACAATTAAGTTACACTATTGGAAAAAAAATGGACCTACTGGAACTTTCTGTAGAATTGGTGGAGTGGGAGGGGGAGTTGAAGTGTTGAGCCACGGGGTGGTTGGGTTGGTTGGTCCGGGTGTCCCAGAGGTCCTTGGACTCCTCCATCGCCAGACCATAGCAACACGACGGTTGGAGGAAGAGCGCCTCATCTTCCCCCTAGGAACCCTCCAACCACAAGGGATGAACTCAGATTTCTCCAGTTTCCTCATTTCCCCTCCCCCCACCTTGTCTCAGTCAAATCCCTCGAACTCAGCACCGCCTTCCTAACCTGCAATCTTCTTCCTGAACTCTCCGCCCCCACCCCACTCCGGCCTATCACCCTCACCTTGACCTCCTTCCACCTATCGCATTTCCAACGCCCCTCCCCCAAGTCCCTCCTCCCTACCTTTTATCTTAGCCTGCTGGACACACTTTCCTCATTCCTGAAGAAGGGCTTATGCCCGAAACGTCGATTCTCCTGTTCCTTGGATGCTGCCTGACCTGCTGCGCTTTTCCAGCAACATATTTTCAGCTACTGGAACTTTTCCCAGCTTTCACTTTCATCAGTTTGCAACTAAACACCCAAATGGTCATCCACCACAACTTTTGTTTCTAAAAAACAAAGGAATTTTGTATATAGACTGTTATCATATTTGCCTACAAATGAATATGTTTGAAAAGGAATTTCCTAGCTGCAAAAAGAACATAAAACCACTCCTTGATTTCACAATTAAAGCACAAATGTTGAACTCTCTTTAAGGTGTCACTAATTTCTGAGGTAGTCCTACAGGTGCCATGGCATTCCAGGATTTTGCCTAACTGACAAATCTTCACAAGCTAGCACAGACATTGTTCAACAAACAGTGCTAGCTTTCAGGACTAACTTGTATAAAGGCAACACAGTAGTGTATTTGTCCGTATGTTGCTGAGATCCCAAAGTGCTGTCTCCCAGTTACATCATTTAACATTGAGCTGAATAGGCTGATGAGAGATATAGATAGATTCATCCAGCTCACAAAGAAAACTGAAGCATTTTCATATCCCTTTAATAGTGGAAGCATATTTTAAAGAACTCTGAACATATATTTCATGGTGTTTGTTTTGAGTAGTGTTGTTTAAACACTGACTAATAACCAGAAAGCTGACATGGAGGCACTGTGGAGCCTAGCTAGTATGTGGCAAGTGACTCATCAGCAATAAAAGCTACAGTCACCAATCCCACTCCCAGAAATTTCAGCAACTTTGTTCATTTCAGTTGTACATGCAATTCAGCTTCTTCAGATTGTCAGGGTCAGCAACACTTTCAACAGCGGTACAAATTTGCACCTTACCCAAGCAAAAATAGAAAGAAATAGACAAGTCAGCTCATTAAAGACAATATCTAAAAAAACCAAGAGAACAGATACAACACTGACTCATGTAAGAATAATGGCAGATCAATGCAAAGTGGTCAGATTGGAAGAAACAATGAAATAGATCCAGCAGCCTTCATAGATATGCCTTTTAAGATTAGATTAGATTACATTACATTAGTGTGGAAACAGGCCCTTCGGCCCAACAAGTCCACACCGACCCGCCGAAGCGCAACCCACCCATACCCCTACATTTACCCCTTCACCTAACATTACGGGCAATTTAGCATGGCCAATTCACCTGACCTGCACATCTTTGGACTGTGGGAGGAAACCGGAGCACCCGGAGGAAACCCACGCAGACACGGGGAGAATGTGCAAACTCCACACAGTCAGTCGCCTGAGGCGGGAATTGAACCCGGGTCTCTGGCGCTGTGAGGCAGCAGTGCTAACCACCGTGCCGCCCACTAACAATGAGTAAACAATGAAGAACTGCAAACGAGGCCCATTAATTGCGTAATTACAGATCCAATACAAGCAAGAAGAAATATGCCCAATTAATGCAGTGCTCTGGTCATTCAGCACCTCAACTCTGTTCACTAAGACATTCAAGGTCTGGAGGTAGGACAAGCCCGACTCCGAGGCAGCGCAGTAGAGAAAATTGAGCTCTTCAGCTTTGAAGGCAGATGTCGAAGAGGTAATCTTAGAGATATTCAACATTATTAAATGGTTTAAAAAAGGCAAATCCAAACAGTAAAACAAGGTGACATTGGTGTGAACCAACAAAAGCTAAAAAATGGAAAATATATCAGAAAGCGCTTTACACGAGGGGTAATCGACATATGGATGTACTCCCAAGCAGTGAAATAAAAACCACTGAATCACTTAGGTCAGGTGCTACAATGAAGGGATCACAAGGACTTACTGCAGGGACAAATACTTCCTTTAAAAGTGAAAATCTTATGAATAAGCAGACTAGTTTCATCTGCATTTAACAAAAAAAATCCACTTTTAACTTGTTTAACTGTCTCTTGAACTCTCAATTACAAACTGTTGTAACATGGCCACTCTAAACTGCTTTGTGAAAATAACAAATACCTTGGATCAAGAATTGCTCCATCTAGCTCTCCATTACGTATTACAGTCAACATCCAGAGGATATGACAAGTATAAAAAACATTGACATAAAATCACATTTGTAACAAGTACACAAATTATTTTTAAGCCAAACACAAAATTACCAACTTACTCTGGGATGGTATATTCAGCCGCTTTTATTTTCCTGAAGAGCTCTTGAGGTATGCTGTCATAAAATGGAAACTGCCCATAAAGCATGGTGAAGAGCACTACACCAAGTGCCCACATGTCACTGGGTTTGCCCCTATACGGTCGACCTGAAAAAAAAACACAAAATAATGTACTTGGCTAAAGCTGCAGCGTTCTTCGTACATGTGACTCATTAACTAAGAAACTTGGCTGTCTTACAATCGGCTTCCAGGCCATGCCAATCCAACCATACAACAGTACAAGGGGTTGACAATGTAACCAAGGACGTCTTGCATTAAAGATTGTTTTTTAATTATTTTCATTTCTACGTCATCACAGATACCATTAAGTGCCAGTGCAGACACAAACATTAGCCTTCAGTGCAAGGCTTAGCAGAGCCCCACAGACCCTGAATGCTCACTGCTCTAATTTCCCCCATCCTGAACCATGACAGAACATGGAACTGTTGCTTGGAATCCTACATGAAATAATACTGTTCTTTGCACATTTAACAATGTTAAGCGTTGCTTAGATCACAGAAGCATTTCACTCAATGATTAATTTTTGCATTTCAGTCTTCTATGTAAACTTAAATAAGATCTTAAACGTTCATTACTTTGACCTACACAATTTGGTTTCAATGTGTACAGTACTATCTCCAAGATGCATTTTGGAAACTCTTCATCAGCATCTCCAAAACCTGCAACCTCTACCACATGAATATGGGTCCGCAATTCAAGCTGCAGACAGCTCCTTAGCATCTCATTTACTGATTCCAAAGCTTTTCTGTAGACTGCGTCATTAGAAGAGTTTTAATTTTTCAAAAAACATAGTAAGAGTTGTGTTTACATTGTGAAAATATAAAGCTCATCACGATTCCCCACTTTCCTGTTTAAAATTATTTTAACAGAAACCACCATGCTCTAAAATAAACTTGTTTGAGTGGTACAGCTACACCAATCAATACAGGCCACAATTATTAGTGTTTCTAACATTGCCTGACACAATTAGCTAGGTTTGGCTCGAGAATAAGCAAGCAAACAATTGTCTTAATTATACGCATCTTAAGTAAACTTTTGGTTTCAAAGAGACTTTACTGAACATTATACAAAGAAATTATAATGTGAAAATTAGGTCTGCTTCAATTTATTTTTCTTGATATTAATAGAAAATGTACTTTAGTTATTATATGTACAAACTAAGCAACATACTAGAGTATTTGTCACGTTAGGTACTTGGTTTAGAAATGCCAAATTTTCAGCACATAGTTCCCAACAGTCTTTACTGTGAGCAATTTTTCTTTTAAGGAAAGTTGCTTCAGGTTAAAAAAAAATGCCCCCGGGCCAGAACAAGGGCTGCAAGCACAAGGCAACATCACCTGAAATTCTCCCCCAAAACATCCTGATAGACAACTACATTGCAGTTCCTCCACTGTCATAAAGTCAATGTAGTGGCACTCCTAACTAAACAGCCCTATAGAAGTGCTTTCACCCCACAGTTAAAAAATCACACAACACCAGGTTATAGTCCAACAGGTTTGCTTGGAAGCACTAGCTTTCAGAGAGTTGCTCCTTCATCAGGTGGTTGCGGCTGTGACGGTTGTGATTCTCCACAACCACCTGATGAAAGAGCAGCGCTTCGAAAGCTAGTGCTTCCAAATAAACCTGTTGGACTATAACCTGGTGTTGTGATTTTTAACTGTGATTTTTAACTTTGTACCCCTGTCCAACACTGGCATTGCCAAATCATTTCACCATATAGACTGCTGAGTTCCAAGTGTTTTTATTTACTCGTGATATGGGCATAATTGGTCGGCCAGCATTTATTGCCTATCCCTAGTTGCCCTTGAGAAGGTGCTAGTGAGCTTCCTTCTTGAACTACTGCAGCCCATGTGCTGTAGGTTGACAAAATGCCCTTCAGTTTAGAATTCCATGATTCTGACCAGCAGCCATAATTAATCGTTTAATGAATGAGAGAAGGTCAATGAAGAAGCAGCTGAAGATGGTTGGACCTCGGACACGACCCTGCGGAAATCCTGCAGAGAAGCACTGCAGCTGAGACGACTGACCAACAACCACAACCATCTTCCCATATGCCATGTACGACTTCATTAAGTAGAGTTTGCCCCCTGATATCCAGTGATTTCAGTTTACGATGATGGTTCACAGTGCCTCACCGATGTTCAGCCTTGAGTAGCTAGATCTGTTTGAAGCCTGTCCCATTTAGTACAGTGATAGTGCTACAATCATGATGGAGATCATTCTCAATGAGAAGGCAGGACTCATCTCCACAAGGACTGTGTGGTGATCACTCTTATTGATACTGTCACGGACAGATGTATCTGCAGCTGACAGATCGGTAAGAATGAGGTCAGGAGAAAGTGAGGACTGCAGATGCTGGAGATCAGAGCTGAAAATGTGTTGCTGGAAAAGCGCAGCAGGTCAGGCAGCATCCAAGGAACAGGAGAATCGATGTTTCGGGCATACCTGAGGGCTTATGCCCGAAACGTCAATTCTCCTGTTCCTTCGATGCTGCCTGACCTGCTGCGCTTTTCCAGCAACACATTTTCAGCAAGAATGAGGTCAGGTATGTTTTCCCTCTTGTTGGTTCCGTCACCACCAGCTGCAAACCCAGTCTAGAAGCAATGTCCTTTTGAACCCTACCAACTCAATCAATAGTGCTGCTGCAGAGGCACTTTTGGTGGTGGAAACTGAAATCCACCACCCAGAGTGCATTTTCCACCCTTGCTGCCCTCACTGCTTTCTCCATTGTTCAACATGGAGGAGCACTGATTCGTTAGCAGAGGGAGGACAGTTTGTGATAATCAAGGAGGTTTCCTTGCAAATGTTTAACCCAAAGCACAAGACTTTATGGGGTCCAGAATCAACATCGAGGACTCCCAAGACAACTGCTGGGTATGGGATGCCAGTGGGACAAGACATATCCAGGGATGATGGTGATGGTGGTGTCAGGAACATGGTCTGTAAGGTATGACTGTGTGAGGCTGTTGCTTGACTGGTCTGTGAGCGAGTGCTCCCAATTTCGGCACTAGCCCCCAGATATTAGTAAGGAGGGTTTTGCAAGGTTGACAGAGCTATCGCTGCCATTGTCTTTTCCAGTGCCCAGGTTAATGCCAGGTGGTCTGGCATTTCATTTCTTTGTTGAGACTTCACAGCAATTATTCGAACTGAGTGGCTCCTAGACCATTTCAGAGGGCAGCTGAGTTCAGACCCATTGCTCTGGGTCTGGAGACACATTTAGAAGGCCACATCAGGTGAGGATGGCAAATTACCTTCCCTGAAGGACATTAGTGAGCCAGATGGATTTTTCAGACAATCGACAATGGTTTCATTGTCACTGGTGAATTCTTAATTCTAGAACTCGTTTTAATCAAATTCAAATTCCGCCACGTACTGTGGTGGGAATGAACCTGGCACCCGAGATTATTAGTTGATTTTCTGGGTTAATAGTTTAGCGATACCACCGCTAGGCCATCGTTTCCACTTAGCTCATTATAATCCTATAACAGAAATGAGTGCAACAATTTAGCACCAATGACACTTCCAAACCAGGTTACAAATGAAATTACTAAGTTCTGGGATAGTTGGGGTTTTTGTGGTTTGTGCATGATCTATTCAGAATGTGAAACGTGAACTCCTGACTCATTCTTGTAAAGAGAATGAAAATGAAAACAGAACGTTCACACCATATTTTGAGTTTCAAGACGTATTTGACATAATAAAAATTGAAGTGAATGAACGGTAAAACGATATCCCACAATAAAACTGAAGGCCATCGTTTAACTAATGTGCTTACCTTACGTCGATTTTGGTTCAGAACAGCCAAAATTAAGACAGATTGCACTCAAGACATCAATCACAGAAATTTATATCATGCGCGGCAAAGAATGACAGCAAGTGGTTCCCCCCACAGCCTGCTGAAACTGTAGAACGTTTCTTCAATTCAAAATTGAACCAACTCCACACAGGAGAATTAAAATTGAAAGTAGCATTTTTACCACAGGAAATCTAGGCACTATGTAAATGAGAATAAAGTGTGCTGACAGAGTGAGATAAATTCGGGAGCCAGTCTTTTTTTTTCCCCCTTTATTGTTGTGTGGGATGCTGACAGTGTTGCTCAGCATTTATAATTTAGCCAGTATTTGTCGTGCATTCCTCACTGCATTGAACTGAAGGGCCGTCTTCAGAGGGCAGCCAATAATCAATCACACTGCTCTGGGTTTGGTAAACATGACAGATTTAAAGGGCATTAGTGAACAATATTTTGTTTCAAACAGCAACTTTGATGATGGCTGTACTGACCACCAGGACGAAGCCTAGCTTTATATTCCAGTGTTATTAATGGTCTTTAAATTCCATTGGCTGTCCCAGTGAGATGCGAATGCCTCATTGCCAGAATATCAGCCTCGGCCGCTGCATTACTCGCCAAGTGATGTTACCAATATACCATAGTCTACCATGAAGCACGGATCAGTGGGCTGAACGGCCTGTACTGCACCATAAGTTTTGATGAATTGTATATAATGATTTCTGAAGCTGTTGATTCCTTGCCCTTTAACTTGCCTGTTAGTGAATAAAGGATACCAGAGGCAGGGAGGGAGCAGAACTTGAGCTTTTTCTCATGTAATATCCAATCGTAGGAACATAGGAACAACAGCAGGCCATTCAGCCCATCAAACCTGTTCCACCATTCAATCAGATCATGGCCGATCTTTTGCCTAATTCCTTATACCTGCCTGTAGCCCATAGCCCTTAATAGCTTTGCTCAATAAAAAAATGAGCATGTAAGATTTAAAGCTAACAAGTGATCAAGCATCAACTGCAGATGTGGAAGAGAATTCCAAACCTCTTCCACCCCTATACAGGAAAGTGCCTAACATCCCTCCTCACTGGTCTGGTCTGAAACTTTACACTACGCCTCCTGGTTCTTGAACCCCAACCAGTGGAAACAGTTCATCTTTATCTACCCTGTCTTTTCCTGCTAATGTCTTGAAGACTTAACTTTCTAAATTCTAGAGAAGCAGACCTAATTTGTAAAATTTGTGCTCATAGCTTAACCCCCAAGGTCCAAGAGCCATTTTTGTAAACCTATGTTGCACTCCCACGAGGCCAATATATCCTCCCCAAAGTGTAGTGCCCAGATCTGCTCTCAATACTCCAGGAGAATCTAAGCAGGGCTTTGGATAACTGCAGCATAATGTCTACATCCTTACACTCCAGCTCTCTTGAGAAAAAGACCAGCATTCTATTAGCCTTCTTGATTATTTTCTGCACCTGTTCATGACTTTTTCACATCTGAACTGCGAAGTCTCTTTGGAGATCCACTGTATGTAAGTTCATGCCATCTAGAAAGTACCTGACCTATCCTTTGTGGACCCAAAACGGATAACCTCACAGTTGCATGCATTGAACTTTATCTGCCAAAGTTTTGCCTATTCACCTAGTCTATCAATATGTCTTTGTTAACTTTATGTTATCATCTGCACTGCCTACAATGCAGAATAACTGTATCATCATCATATTTGGTGATATGACTTACTTTATTTATTAGCAACTTGAATAAAAGCAATGAGAATAATTGAAAACCTAGCAGATCTGTGGAACGCCACCAGTCACATCCTGCCAATTTGAGTGCCTACCAATTCGCCCGACTTTGTTACCTGCCAATCAACTAATTTCCCAGCCATGTCAATAATTTGCACCCAATTCCATGGGCTTTTACTTGAGTTAACAGTTTCTTCTGTATGACCTTATCAAATGCCTTCTGGAAGTCCAGAGAAACAACATCTATAGGCATTCCCCTGTGCAATACCTCTATCACCTCTTCAAAACATTCAATGAGGTTGTCAGGCATGACCTAATTGTCACAAATCTATGCTGGCTCTCCCTGATTCACTGAAAATTTGAGGTGCTCAGTTACCATGTTCTTGATTTCAGACTCTTAAAAATTTCTCCGCCACCAATGTTAGGCTAACATGCCTGTAATTCACTGGTTTTCCTCTTTTATCCTTCTTAATAAGCAGTGTCAGGCAACTTTACAATCCAGAGTATCTAGGAAATGCAAATATTATAATTAGGGTATCTACAATGTGCTCTCCCAAATCCTTTAACACGCGTGGGATGGATACTGTTGAAGAATTATCTAGACTCTAAACACTAGCTTGCGTTCTCTCCACCCATGCTGCCTTACCTGCTGTGATTTCCAGCATTTTGTATTTTGTGTGGTTCCATTACTTTCCTTATGATCAATGTCTTACTTATGTTCAGTCCCTGTCCCTCATCCACTATTAATTTCCTCAGGACTTCTCGAAAGCTCTCTTTCTTTACAAGAAATACTGAGTCAAAGTAATTATTCAACATGACTGCTACTTGCCCATAATGATTGACAATAGCCCACTTTCAGCAAAACCAACTCAAAATAAGGAATGCAATGCTTTCTGATGTTTTTAGAGTAATTCCAAAAAGAGGGTCACCATTGGGAGAAAAATATTTTATATCCATTCACTATACTATGATTAGTCAATCATTGCCAATTCAAATTTTTAACTAAAATGCATAAGTTTTCAAAAATAAGGCAGTAACTTAATCAGAAATGCATCAAGTTCATACAACTCCAAGAAGCTTGTCCAGAACCTATTTCCCACTAAATCCAGTTATCTTTTTACAACTCCAGCCAAAATAAAGATGTAAAGTGCAACTCGCTATACAATGATTAAGCAACATACAACTATTCCCACATGCTCACAAATTGCTCAGCAGAAGGTCTTGTTTATTCAGGACAAAGCTTTGTTGGTTTGTACACTGCAATTCCCAAGGTTTTATTGCTAAATCAGTATGAACTTTAATTACCTGAATATAATTTACCTAAATATAATTATAGATTTGTTTTCTAACTGTTAGCATATTAATAATTTAATTAAATTAGTAAAATTTCAAAAATTCTGTTATACATCAGAAGTATTGAAAGGAATTGTAGATTGAAAAATATTGGTTCTCTCCCCTGTGGATTCCTGAAAAAAGGAGGAGACTGAATCAAGGTCAGAGGACACAGTGGATCATTAGTGAAATAAACAGCCAGTGGGTAATATTAGGAGTGCTCATGTTGCTTGGTTTCTTTTAGAACACAAGTTCTTGCTTCAATGGGCAGAAGTCCAAGAGTGTAGAGCTCGGCTCAATAGTGCCAGACACGAGTGGTACAGTTCCAAGAGTGGAATCTGTTATATAAGGTAAGTCTGGTTTTATTTTTCACTCCCCCTCATCATGTCAGACAGTTTTATTGGAGATTCAAATTTCAAAAACAAAGCCACACAGTAATCAACTTTTAAACAGGTTGTTGATGTGGCTGGCCCAGTTAACTTATTGGCCAATGGCAACCACCATGTTGCTGATAGTAGGGGAAAATACTGGTGAAGATTGTAGGGGTGGGACTAACCAATGCAGCAGTTACAAATTTGATGTGGGTTGTATCCTGCACACAATGACACAGATAATTTAGCAGAAGCTGGAACAAATAAACAACTTGACTCAATAAAAGAGGGACCATTTTGATGAGACAGCTTAAGGCGGGCAGGTTGAGTCTGCTTCAAGTAATCTCTACAGCAATATCCTCGAACCACAGTGAGCAACCGCCAATAACCACGACCATCTTTCTCTGCGATAACTGTAACTACAGCCACTGAATGTTTCTTTCCCTCAATAGCCTCAACCTGACTAATATCTCCCAATTTGAAATTAATGAATCTCACTTTTCCTCAACATTAAGCTCTTGTCCACCATTTCTCAGATTTTTCATATACTGACCCAAAGCCACATGTTTGGACATCAGTTGGCAGGGCTGAGACAATCATGTCAACTTTGTGATCTTTTGTTGGGAATGCAGTATGGTAGAACAATGAATATCCAAACCCAATTCCTCCAACAGCCGATAGTCATGGTCAGTCTCAAGTGCCTTTGTTGATCCTACAGATAATCAGATGATTCTGATGCAAATTCCAACAAGCATAACTCAAATAATGGATATAGAGAAAATGAAAACCATGTCTAACATTGCGAGTAACAACAGATACGCACAAATGCTTGGTATGTTATATTACAGAATTGGTGTCAGCGATGAACGTGGGGATCAATGCCACACCATATAGATAATCTAAGTGAAACTGACCAATGACCACTGGTATCCAATATCACATCTGCTTTTTTTGGCATCCCAACTATTTTGTAGAAAATTGTGTAATTTGACACACCCACTGCAGAAAAAAAATGTTTTATAACACACACTTACCACATCTTGTTTATAAAAGATGAACAACAATTTGCTACATCCAGATTCTACTCCTCAATTATTATGGCTGTGCACTGCTGCTCATTCAAATCCCATCAACTGTTGTGACCAGAAAGCCATCAACGTCAGCTTTTGACACCTAACTAGTTTATAGAAAGCCGATTACTCCGTTAGTTAACAGCTGGTTCTTGATTGATTTTGTTTTTAGATTTACACATTCTCAAAATGTCAGTGTTGCTGGTGAGACCAACACTTCTTGCCCATCCCTCAATTATCTGAATATGGAGGTGAGACCAGAGCATTGAAATGCTGTAGTACGGTAGGTCTTTAGCCAAACAAGTGGCTTCCTCGGCTATTTCAGCAAGCAATCTAGAGTCAACACTAACGGCATGTATTTGATACCACAAACAGACGAACTGAACTGATACCTCAAATTTTTTTTTTTAAATTACTTGTTCATGGGCAGTTGACTTTGGTGGCCATCAACACTTCAGACCAGGAAGCAGTTTCAGTTTATAAAACTTTTGTCACTTTTCTCTAAAACTTGTGAATACATACCATCACTTAGGGAATTACAACTGAGCAAGCATATAGTGAACAAGAAATGCCCATTTCCAGTTGACTTATTCTGACATACTATGCTCAAGGCTTGGTCTATGTACTTGTTCGAAATCTAATTTATTGTTTAAGTTATTGAGATTTAATTTGCTTTGCAAGGTCAGAGCGATTAAACTGATGGCTGCTCTTTCGTTTGACAGGTAAACATGGTACACCACCATGTTTGCAATCCGCTTAAAATCTACATGACAATAGTTACACATCTACTAGCCCCAAAACTGTGAAGTTAACACACAAATTGTGATAAACATTCATAAATACACCCATCCAAATGTGAAGATTCTCCTACTGCTTACTTGGTAAATTTACTAATGCAATACTGAGTTGCAGAGAGCTGAAGGTCCACGATTCAAACTCTGGCTTTTACACGATTTACTAATTTCACCAAAATGGCAAGACAAAAGTTGCCTTAGTATCATGGTTAAGTCAGGGCAACAGAGAGAAAGAACAATTCTGCTCCCTAAAGCAACTGTTTGGGTAAATATCAGTGTCAGCTGCAATGTCTTCCCACTGCTTGTCACCACTTACTATTAAGGCTTTGATGAAATACTGTCCATTAGAAAACCAGTTAGAAATCTTGAGCAAATATATTCAGAACATGATGAAAGAAATGGAGTGGGGAAAGGAGGAATACTGAGCAGCCACAACTCAAACACTAACAACATAATTTCCTCCAAACAATTTGCAAAGGAAAAGCAGTATTATCATAACATGAAACAGGAGTCAAGTGCTTTTGAGGGTGATGGGAAAAAAATTGATAAAAGCTTCATAAAGGTAAATTGTTGACAATTCAAAATAGTAGTCATCCAATTAAACATATTGTTGCTATTTGACCAGCCTAAACATACTGTTACATCATGTCAAGTATACAAAATACAAATCAAATCTCTAATTAAAGTTACTGCTGCAAGATTGCAGAATTAAGATTGGTAACAAGACTAAGCTGAAGAGGCTGGATGCCATTTGTGTTGCATCAACAGTACCACATTAGAATTTAGAAGTACGCACACTCCATTCCTGTCATTGTGAATTGTGAAGGTGAACAAGGAAAAGCTTGCAAGCTGAGAGAAAGTGAGGAGTGCAGATACTGAAGAGTGAGTCAAGAAGTGTGTCGCTGAAAAAGCACAGCAGATCAGGCAGCATCCAAGGAGCAGGAAAGTCGACATTTCGGTCATAAGTCCTTCATCAGCGTGGAAGCTGCCAATTTCTTGGAGAATATTGCTGTGTAAGAAAACAAACATTGCAGTATAACCCAACCAGTCATACATGCGATGCCAGCCCCACACTGTACAGTTGACTTGAGTGCTCATTAATGCATTCAGCCACAAAGAAAATCACTTCAAGACATTGCACTGCAAACCTTTGGACAACTAGAGATGCAAAACAACTCAGCTTTAGTAGCAACATTGGCATATCAAGAAACATATGATAAAAGCACAACAAAAAGTTAGAACAATCAGAAAAATCACAGATTTAATTCCCACCATGCCCAATGAGCTATCACCTGAAGTGTGACAACTGGTTTCAGTATTTGTGGAAGAGAAGCAGCCGAACTCCATATTCTGGTCACTTACCAATGATTCGATGGAGGAAACTGCACAGATGTGAGTCTCAAAATAAAAGAGCAAATCAAGTTCAACTGCGATATCCCCTCTCCTTTTTTATTCATTCTTGGCTCTTGTGCAATGCTGGTGTTTTATTGCCTATCCTTAAGTTTTCCTTATTGACTTGTTGGATCATTTCAGAGGCAAATAAAAGTCAAGCACTCCTGTGGGAGTGAGGTCACATACCAACCAAGTTGGATATGGACAGATTTTTATCTCTGAAGGACATGAGTGAACAGGAGAGGTTTTTACACCAATTCAACAGTTTGATGATCATGAATGAGACAAACCCTGGATTCTAGACTAAATTAACAAAATTTAAATTTCATCAGCTGCCATAATGTTTCAAGTCACATCTCTGAACATCTGGATTACCCAGAGTTATCAGTTGTCAGAAGACCTGAAACACTCTTGTAACCAAGAATCGCACTATTACTGCACTAACGCAGATCTACAATGAATTGCAAATACCTCTACACTACTTCAAGTAGACAGAATAATTAAACTGATGAATAGAAACATTGGTATTCCACACATTTTCTATGATCATCAATACCACTAACCAATACAATTGTAGCAAATATCTGAAATAACCTCAGCATTTCAGCATTCAGTCTGGCTGGTAAATTCATGTTGAAGTTCTTTCCAAACTCATAACTCACTGAGCCGCTCCACTTCACAACCCTCTCCTATCCACTCAGTTACCATAACTGTAACACCAAGCTACCCAGGCTCTTTATGGCCATACCACCACTACTGACCGTATCTTAACTCAAGCTGGAGCTAAGTTGCACAAAATCTTGTTTGTCCTCTCCACTCCCTCTGCTTCGCTGACGTTTCAAACATGAGTCATGTGACCTGCTCTGAAGTCTGCCTGACACAAAGTCTGGTGGTTTGAAATGATCAAAAGAAAAGCTCATTTTACAGAGAAGGCTGTGCAAGGTATTACATTGCACGACAATGGTTGCAGATCCTGAGTTTTAAAAAAAAGACTCTGCCTCCAAACGTCCCTACAAGAGGTTGTAGGTATCAGATTTCAAACAGTTTGCACTATAAATTGTCTACTTATTTCAAACATAAAAGGGAGTTGAGGACGAGTCAAGGTAAAATCACCAGTTTTTTTTCCCTAGATGAAAGTTTGTATGTTTCATATGGCTTTGAGAGTAAGATGGCAGAGAAAGTCAGTTGGCTTTCTATTGGTTTACAAACTTCTCACTAAACCAAGGAACAAAAAGAGAGTAGTTCTAGGAGGTCAGTAGTGTGAAGTTGTGATCTTTTGCAAGGTACAGCATCCGGATGCAGAAGGGAGACTAGTTGAAATGATACATTCAGCAGCCAACTCAAAGATCTGGGGAAATTTGTCTGGAATCTGGAAAGCTAGGAGAAAGAAGCAGCAACAGAAATAGATTTACTGTTATCCAGGGGCTTAAGAAGCTCCTAAAACTGATCAAAGTACCTTGGAATAGTCATTCAAAATTAATACTCAGCAAAGTGGGGTCAGAGAAACTCACTGAAGGTTGGGTCCTGGAGTGTTTGCTTTAAGGAGTGTAATTTGCAGAATGTGTTTCAAATATAAGTTCAGGAAAAAAAATTTTTTTTATCATTACTGCTTTTAGTCAGTACAGGTTTTAAAACATGAAATCCTGTGTATTTTTTCAACAGGAAATTCAAATCTCTTCAAAAGGAGTTATAGGAACTTACAAGAACTGAAAATTTGAATATTCATATCTGAACTAGAATGAAGACCTCTTTTCAACAGCAAAAAAAGGTACTTCCTCACATTCTCTTACATCTGTTTTGCCAGTTGTTAAAGCATCTAGATGATAAATATGATTACAGTACGGAAACACTTTAGTGGAAGCTGGAAGGACTGAATAACAGGAAAAAATAGTGGGTGTAGAGACTGGAGAAGGCTTTCCTGTCTCATATTGCTATACTCAGTAAACACTGATGCAAGAACACAGGCAGCCTTAACATTGCAAACCACCCACTCTCCTGCCAACAGTATATAGTCATCAGACAGAATTGGGAACTCACCACTCAGAACATCAGGGCTAATGTAGGCAGGGCTCCCCCGCTGATCTTTCAGTAAATCATCCTCACTAACTAGATGCTTTCCAAGACAGAAGTTAGTGATGGTGATTCTGTGCGTCCTATGGACAAAAGAAATAAAAAAAAAGAGTAAGTGTGCACCAAATGTATTTATTTCAAAGCACTGAAGGTGGAGAACAGAAAGGAGACCAGAGAAGCAAGTTAGAAGTAGCCTGCTTTTAAACAAGCTGTAAAATATGCCATGAACATCTAATTTTTTTTCTCTGAGAATGAGAATTTGACATTCCTACAACCAGCTTCACAAATAGAAATACCAAATGTCAGTGTCCAAGCAGCATATGTAGATTATATCATGTATTATACAGTAATGATGTTTTCTGTGGACAGCTAAGAGTCTGGAAATCAGGAAGTTGTTGAATCAGTAGATTCTCTACATCAATAATGCAGTTGGTTACAGCCAACACCCTCCAAGACGACAAGTTGGTCAAATGCACAACTTTGCACATCAACACACTATAATTCTTTGGAGAGATTGTTGAGCATATTATAATACGAACAGCACTTTTCGATTAACTGATCTTGTTGCACACCACGTACAACCCCCAAAAAATTAATGGTAAAACAGATTACATAAATATTGTCTCAATTTTATCTTGAAAAACAGCCAACAGCAAACCAAGATCAAGGCTGAAGTTTGCCACTGAACAGCTGGACTAAAACAACAATTATAGGATCAAAAGACATAGCAAAGCAACTTCAGAGAAACTTCAGCTCTGACTCGAAACGTTAGTCTGTTCTCTCTCTCCATGGATGCTGCCCGACCCGCTGTGATCTCCAGTATTTGTAGTTTTTAGTACAGATTCCAACAACAGCAATTTGTTCCTACGCCTTCAGAAAAAGCAGCCAATTTAAAAAACCTACCCCTTGCATTCTCAGGACATTTTGATAGGAGATATTTCAAGTTGAAGGTTATGAAGGTGGGTTGGGGGAGAAAGAGGGGTAGCTAAGAGTGCGATAGGTGCCACACCCTAACCACCCAAAGCCTGCAGGAAGAACGCCTCATCTTCTGCCATGGGACCCTCCAACCACATGGCATCAATTTGAACTTCACCAGTTTCCTGATTTCTCCACCACCCCCCACCCCATTATCCCAGATCCAACCTTGTAAGTCGGCACGGCCCGCGGCCTGTCATACCTGTCCATCTTCCTTCCCACCTATCCACTCTACCCTCCTCTCTGACCTATCACCATTACCTCTACCTCCAACTACCTTCCCCGCTCCCACCATCCCTACTCACCTCTCATTTATCTCTCCACCCCCTTGCCTCACAAGCCGCATTCCTGATGAAAGGCTCCTCCCAAAACATCAACTTTCCTGCTATTCGCATCTGCCTGACCTGCTGTGATTTTCCAGCACCACACTCTCGACTCTGATCTCCAGCATCTGCAGTCCTCACTTACTTCAGTGAATATAGACCTAACTGATCCAGTCACTCTTCATACATCAGGCTTGTCATCCCAGGAATCAGCGCTGGAAATGTGTAGCTGGAAAAGCGCAGGTCAGGCAGCATCCAGGGAACAGGAGAATCGATGTTTCGGGCATAAGTCCTTCTTCAGGAATGGGGAAAGTTTGTCCAGCAGGCTAAGATAAAAGGTAGGGAGGAGGGACTTGGCGGAGGGGCGTCGGAAATGTGATAGGTGGAAAGAGGTCAAGGTGAGGGTGATAGGTCAGACTGGGGTGGGGGCGGAGAGGTCGGGAAGAAGATCTCAGGTTAGGAAGGCGGTGCTGAATTTGATGGATTTGACTGAGACAGGGTGGGGGGAGGGGAAATGAGGAAACTGGTGAAATCCGAGTTCATCCCTTGTGGTTGGAGGGTTCCTAGGCGGAAGATGAGGCGCTCTTCCTCCAACCGTCGTTTTGTTGTGGTCTGACGATGGAGGAGTCCAAAGACCTGCATATCCTTGGTGGAGTGGGAGGGGGAATTGAAATGTTGAGCTACAGGGTGGTTGGGTTGGTTGGTCCGGGTGTCCCAGAGGTGTTCTCTGAAACGCTCCGCAAGTAGCCGGCCTGTCTCCCCAATATAGAGGAGGCCACATCGGGTGCAGAGGATGCAATAGATGATATGTGTGGAGGTGCAGGTGAATCTGTGGCGGATATGGAAGTTTCCTTTGGGGCCTTGGAGGGAGGTGAGGGGGGAGGTGTGGGCGCAAGTCTTGCACCTCCTGCAGTTGCAGGGGAAGGTGCCGGGAGTGGAGGTTGGGTTGGTGGGGGGTGTGGATCTGACGAGGGAGTCACGGAGGGAGTGGTCTTTACGGAATGCTGATAGGGGAGGGAAATATATCCTTGGTGGTGGGGTCCGTTTGGAGGTAGCGGAAATGACGGCGGATGATGCGCTGTACATGGAGATTGGTGGGGTGGTAGGTGAGGACCAGTGGGGTTCTGTCCTGGTGGCGGTTGGAGGGGCGGGGTTCAAGGGCGGAGGAGCGGGAAGTGGAAGAGATGCGGTGGAGGGCATCGTCGACCACGTCGGGGGGGAAATTGCGGTCCTTGAAGGAGGCCATCTGGGTTGTGCGTTTTTGGAACTGGTCATCCTGGGAGCAGATGCGGCGGAGTCGAAGGAATTGGGAGAATGGGATGGCGTTTTTACAGGGGGCAGGATGGGAGGAGGTGTAGTCCAGGTAGCTGTGGGATTCGGTCGGTTTGTAGTAGATGTCCGTGTTGATTCGGTCGCCTGAGATAGAAATAGAAAGATCGAGGAAGGGGAGGGAGGAATCTGAGACTGTCCAGGTGAATTTGAGGTCGGGGTGGAAGGTGTTGGTGAAGTGGATGAACTGTTCAACTTCCTCGTGGGAGCACGAGGCGGCGCCGATACAGTCATCGATGTAGCGGAGGAAAAGGTGGGGGGTGGGGCCAGTGTAGTTGCGGAAGATGGATTGTTCCACATATCCTACGAAGAGACAGGCATAGCTGGGGCCCATGCGGGTGCCCATGGCTACTCCTTTGGTTTGGAGGAAGTGGGAGGATTGGAAAGAGAAGTTGTTCAGGGTGAGGACCAGTTCAGTCAGTCGAAGGAGGGTGTCAGTGGAAGGGTACTGGTCGGTACGGCGGGAAAGAAAGAAGCGGAGGGCTTTGAGTCCTTCGTGATGGGGGATGGAGGTGTAGAGGGACTGGATGTCCGTGGTGAAAATAAGGCGTTGAGGACCGGGGAAGCGAAAATCATGGAGCAGGTGGAGGGCATGGGTGGTGTCCCGAACGTAGGTGGGGAGTTCTTGGACTAAGGGGGACAGGACGGTGTCAAGGTACGCAGAGATGAGTTCGGTGGGGCAGGAGCAGGCAGAGACAATGGGTCGGCCGGGGCAGTCAGGTTTGTGGATTTTGGGCAGGAGGTAGAAGCGGGAGGTGCGGGGTTGTGGGACTATGAGGTTGGAGGCGGTGGAACCCCACTGGTCCTCACCTACCACCCCACCAATCATGTACAGCGCATCATCCGCCGTCATTTCCGCTACCTCCAAACGGACCCCACCACCAAGGATATATTTCCCTCCCCTATCAGCATTCCGTAAAGACCACTCCCTCTGACTCCCTCGTCAGATCCACACCCCCCACCAACCCAACCTCCACTCCCAGCACCTTCCCCTGCAACCGCAGGAGGTGCAAGACTTGCGCCCACACCTCCCCCCTCACCTCCCTCCAAGGCCCCAAAGGAAACTTCCATATCCGCCACAGATTCACCTGCACCTCCACACATATCATCTATTGCATCCTCTGCACCCGATGTGGCCTCCTCTATATTGGGGAGACAGGCCGGCTACTTGCGGAGCGTTTCAGAGAACACCTCTGGGACACCCGGACCAACCAACCCAACCACCCTGTAGCTCAACATTTCAATTCCCCCTCCCACTCCACCAAGGATATGCAGGTCTTTGGACTCCTCCATCGTCAGACCACAACAAAACGACGGTTGGAGGAAGAACGCCTCATCTTCCGGCTAGGAACCCTCCAACCACAAGGGATGAACTCGGATTTCACCAGTTTCCTCATTTCCCCTCCCCCCACCCTGTCTCAGTCAAATCCATCAAATTCAGCACCGCCTTCCTAACCTGAGATCTTCTTCCCGACCTCTCCGCCCCCACCCCAGTCTGACCTATCACCCTCACCTTGACCTCTTTCCACCTATCACATTTCCGACGCCCTTCCCCCAAGTCCCTCCTCCCTACCTTTTATCTTAGCCTGCTGGACAAACTTTCCCCATTCCTGAAGAAGGGCTTATGCCCGAAACGTCGATTCTCCTGTTCCCTGGATGCTGCCTGACCTGCTGCGCTTTTCCAGCTACACATTTCCAGCTCTGATCTCCAGCATCTGCAGACCTCACTTTCTCCATCCCAGGAATCAGTCTGGTAAACCTCCTTGCACCTCCAACATAAAAAGAACATTCTTCCTCAAATAAGGAGGCCAAAGCTGCACACAATACTCCAGGTGTTATCTCAGCAAAGGCCCTTGGCAATTACAGGAAGACATCCTGTACTCAAATCCTCACACGTAGAAGACGAATGTACTATTTGCCTTCTTCACAGCCCACTGATCTGCATGCTTACTTTCAGCAACTAGCTTACAAGAACACCCAGGTCACACTGCACCTCACTCTTTCCCAATCTACTGCCAATCAGATAATGATGATCTTCTTGTTACAAATACCAAAGTAGATCACCTCATTTATCCACATGATACTCCATTTATCATGCATTTGTCCATTCACTCAAATTTTGTCCAAATCACACTGAAGCATCTCTGCATTCTTCTCACAGTTCACCCTTCCAACCAACGTTGTCTTGTCTGAAAAGTTCTCTGTTAAATCCCTCATCTTAAACATCAACATATATATATCATGAAGAACTGGGGTGCAGGCATGAACTTCCTGTTATACCCCACGAATCATTGACTGCCACTTGTAAAAAGACCTGGTTAATCCTATTTTTTTGTTTGTCTGCCAATTAGTTCCTTATATATGTCAGTACAGTACACCCAGTCCCAAGGATTTATATTTCACATTCAAATCTTTGGCGTGGGACCTTATCAAAAGTCTTTTGAAAGTCCAAGCAAACCATATCCACTGGGATCCCCATAGCAACTCTAGTCTAATTACATCCTCGAAAAATTCCAGTACATTGGTCAGTGGTTAGCACTGCTGCCTCACAGCGCCAGAGACCCGGGTTCAATTCCCGCCTCAGGCAACACACTGTGCGGAGTTTGCACATTCTCCCGTGTCTGCGTGGGTTTCCTCCGGGTGCTCCGGTTTCCTCCCACAGTCCAAAGATGTGCAGGTTAGGTGAATTGGCCATGCTAAATTGCCCGTAGTGTTAGGTGAAGGGGTAAATGTAAGAGACCAGCGAGTAGATTTGAATAGCAGAATAAGGCTGGGAAATTACAGAGGCGCTCTGGATTAATTAAACCTTCATATTGGATGGAGCTCAAGTGACAAACAAAGAGGCAGAGAAGTCAAGCTTGGAGATGGTGAAGACAAGAATGGATAAAAATTACTAAGGTATACATGGGAGAAGCAATAAGGTATACATGGGCGAAGCAGGTATTATGGTAGAAACAGATGGTGTCAGTCATGGATACAACATGAAGTTTGAAGCTCAGCTCAAGGTTGCAAACAGTCTGAGCAAACAGTAGGGAAAATATCAGAACAGAGATTTTCTGGCATCCACTACTACTATCAAACAAGCAGTCACCAAGGGTCATTACATAAATGTGAAATAGGAAGGTTGAATAAGAGAGGATGAAGTCGATTTTCTGATCATATGGGGAAAACGCAAAATCACATGTAGGTCACATGACAAAGGTGAAGCAACAGAGCGAGCAGATCAGAAATCTTCAATAAAGACAAAGGGGTAAATGCATTTTGACTCCAAGTGTCATTTTAAAAGGTGTGAGTAGGATAAAAATGCGCTGTAAAGATTGAAGAGATGACCACGGTGTCAGATGGCAATGGCACATGAATGGGACAATCACTGTGAACTCAATTACAGCTGTTTTAAAAAGGAGGGAATCCAACACTGTGGTTAAAGAGACGCCTGACATTTTTCCATAATAGTGCAGGCAACACCCAAAGAACTGAACCTTAGCATGAGTCAGTGCCTTCAGGAAATGAGGACTTTTTTAAAATTGAACATTTTTTCCATCTTTTAGCTTCTCAAATACAATTTCACATTTCTAAGCAGGCTGACTAGATCGTTAACCAGATATATATATATATATATATATATATCTTTGGTTCAAACATCCAATTAACAAAATACATCCACAGGCTAAAAAAGAAAACTTAACCTTTGCTTGAACTGGTTGCAACAATTTCTAATGCATACTGACGCCAATTTGATTTGAACTGTGGGAATATGCTTCCTTGCAACAATCTTGAGGAAAAGTTAACTTAAGTCTGCAAGAAATGGAAGTCTGAAATGTTTGAGGACATTCATGCTCTCGTCTTGCTCCATCAGAAAGAACATGAACAGAAACTAACAGCGCCCTCAAATCTCTGCCACTCGCCTTCCTGCCAAAGATTTACCACTTCACATATGAACTTGATGAGAAAATTCCTGACAAATGAGCTCCATCTGAAATATTAAGCAGGATTCCCCTTTCAGAAGTTGAGCATTGCTGACACATTACGAAAAGCACACATTTATGAACTGCATAGTTTCTGTAGTTCTATGTTGCAAATATACCTACGAGGGAAAGTCAGTTACCCTCAAAGGCAAAGCAAATTAATTTTCAAGAGGGTAACCTAAATAAATTTCTTAGTCATAAACTATGAACATTATTAAATCTCCCTTTAATCTTCTGTGCTAAGGAGAACTACCCCAGCCCCTCTGGTCTCTCTATATTAAAAGAAACAATTCAAACAGAATTGTGATTAGAATTTGAATAAAATGTCATGGAACATGTGCTCATGTGAGTTGTACAACACCCAGCAGTGCCACAACAGACTGTCCAAGTTTAAACTAAGCCTGTAAGTCAAGGGTCAATATAATGCATAGATGGCTGAACTTTCCAGCCAAACAGCATTTCCAATAAGCTAAGTAATCCTAATGGTTACAAAAGGCTATAATATTGCACCCAATAGCACTAGCTGCAAGGGTGAAGATTGGGGACAGGTTTGGTATGGTGGCTCAGTAGGTAGCACTGCTGCCTCACAACTCCAGGAACCTGGGTTTGATTCCTGCCTCGGGCAACTATCTGTGTGAAGTTTGCACATTGTGCGAGGAAACTCATGCAGACACAGGGACAATCTAAAAATGTGCATGCTAGGTTAAATTGGCCATGCTAAATTGCCCAGAGAGTTCAGGGATATATACATTAGGTGCATTAGTTAGGGGTAAATGTAGAGTAATAGGGTAGGGGAATGGGCGTGGGTGGTTTACTCTTCGGAGGGTCAATGTAGACTTGTTGGCCCAAATAACCTGTTTCCACACTGTACAGAATCCATGATTCAAACTAACTTGTGATGGAAGCTCATAGTTGAAACGTTCTTCAACCAAGGGAAACTTATACCAGACACATCTTGGTATGAACAATGCAATAAGAACAACTGTTAGGTCCCTACAATGTCCTTAAGGTCATCACATGAACAAACTTTTCCAAGAACAAAAGACTTAATTTGACAATTCTACAGTAGTATTGTTTTGAAAGCCTGGAACAGGTACACATCAGTCAGCAACTCAAACCACAGATGGCTGCAATTAAACTCGCATATGTGACTCACCTTTCAGCAATGCCCCACCACAATAACAACCAGCATCAAATATAGACCAACAGCCTGAAGCTAAATTTGTATTTCCAAACACGAGTCTGGTCAAGATTAGGGAAATGATAAACACATATGGAAAGGATTTCACAGAATACGCATTTGATTACAGAACCTAAATATTGCAAGGGTGGATCACTGCAAAATAGAAGGACATTATAATCAACAGTCCCCAGCACCTGCCCCCAACCTTCAACCTACATAAGTCCTTGTAGCTAGTGGTTATGCATGTAACAAGGTAAAAACAATGACTGCAGATGCTGGAAACCAGATTCTGGATCAATGGTGCTGGAAGAGCACAGCAGTTCAGGCAGCATCGAGGAGCTTCAGCAAAATGCCAGAAACGTCGATTTTGCTGAAGCTCCTCGATGCTGCCTGAATTGCTGTGCTCTTCCAGCACCATTGATCCAGTTATGCATGTAACCCATGGCCAGACAAGGTGCAAGATCCAGTGAAATACCAATAGATACTAATTTACTTTTGCAAATGTCTGCAATTAACCTTGAAGATGAAACTACTACACTTCATGGGTACTACTCCACTTACATGAAGTTATAACATATTATGTCAAGTTTCAGTATCAAAGTTGCAAAGTATCATTATGTATGAAAACAAAGTCATTCATAGCATCTCAGTTCCAGCTTAACTCCGTCAAAGCTCCTCAAGCAATGTCCAAGACCCAAACATCTTCAGATGCTTCATCAACAATCTTCCTTCAATCACAAGGTCAGAAGTAGTGATGTTCTCTGATGATTGCAATGGTACCTTTCACAACGACTCAGACTCTGAATCAGATAATGTCTACACATACTAAGACCTACACAACATGCAGGCTTAGATTGATAAGTGGCAATGACCATGTGTTGACTAAGAAAGACTCCCTTCCAACAAGAGAAATCCATCATCCCTTGACATTCAGTGGCACTGCCATTGCTGAACTCCCCATTGACATCCTGAGGGTTACCACTGAGCAGAAACATGATCAGTAATTTAAATACTGACTACAGCAACAGATCATAGCCTACAAATTCTGTGGCAAGTAACTCACTACCTGAGTCCACAGAGCCTGGACGACATCCGTGAATGCACATGTCACATGCATGATATTGCATGAAATCAATAAAATTTGAAGGAGTTGTACAGGTTAAACAGACCAAAAGACAGGCTCAAATCTTACTTTACATCATCTGCACACCAGGGCCTTCCCTGAAAATTATTTGCTTTTGGGAAGGGGGCACACACAGCAGAAAGGAGTGAATCTACTTGAACAATTTAAGTCATTTCAAAAACCAGCAAGTTATGACAAATATTATAACATTTGAGGCATGCAACTTAACCACACATCAAATCCAACTCTCAAACAATGGGCTGTGGATGCCGCCAGAATTGCAAGGCACAGAACAGAAATTCTTAATGTACATTAATGTAATTCATTTTAGGCTTACTATGCCTACATCCAAATAGTGTTGCATATGAACACATTGCAAAATAAATAATAGACAGGATTTCTAAAATAAGGAATTCTAACTTTAGCTCCACAGATTGATTTTAATTTGGAGGTGGGGACAGAGAGACATTCAGGCAGGAAGGAAAGAAAAGGGAAATGCAACTGCAATGACATCATTCCATATAACCCAAGTCACATTTTCCCATCACCATGCTATTCCTGATATGTGCTCAGGTCTAAAAAGAAAGCCAAGTGTTGCATTGGTATTCTTGATCTCTGATCAATGGTCCATATTGAGGTAGCATGTTTCGACCAGATAATGGGGCTTCCAGAATTAGCCAGTGTCACCAGAAGGAGGATGCAATCTAATACAGACACACATACAGCTTGCATGCTGCCTCAAGCTGCTACACAGGATATACATGTGCACTCTCTAGATTATCAATTTATGCCCCTTCTCATCCAACAACACAACTGCTCTCGCTTACAATTCCAGATGCTCATGGCTTGCTGCATTGGCAGAGGTGCTGTACTGCAGAATCTTAAAACAACATGTCACCCCTTACAGGTGGGCAGAAATGTTCCACAGCACTATTCTGCTGGATACTATTCATTCCTCAATAAGAGACAGATCATCTGTGATAATTCTCACATTGCTGTTCATGAGAGCTTGTTGTGTACAAATTGGATACCATATCTCCTTTATTATAACAGCGAATGGACTTCAAAAGAACCTCAGCAGCTGGAAACTGCATTGTGATGCCTTTTGTGAAAGGCACTATGTAAAGGTCTTTTCTCTTTTCTACCAGGGTTACAAAGCAGTTAGGAAAGAACTGAAGAATAGACGTAGGAGAGCTAGAAGGGGACATGAAAAAGCCTTGATGGGTAGGATTAAGGAAAACCCCAAGGTGTTCTACACTTGTGAGGATTAAGAGGATGGTGAGCTTGAGGATAGGGCCAATCAACAATAGTGGAGAGAACTTGTGCCTGGAGTTGGATGAGGTCGGTGAGATCCTTATCGAATATTTTGCTTCAGTATTTATTCGTGATAGGGACTTTGTTGTTTGTGAGGACAGCGTCAAACAGGCTGGTATGCTTAAACAGGCTGAGGTTAAGAAAGAGAATGTGCTGGAAATTAGAAAAATATGAGGATAGGTAAGACCCCTGGGCCAGACAAGATATACCCAAGGTTACTGTGGGAAGCAAAGGAAGAGATTGCTGTGCCTTTGGCAATGGTCTTTGCATCCTCACTGTCCACTGTAGTAGTACCAGATAATTGGATGGCGGCAAATGTTATTCCCTTGTTCAAGTAAAGAAAAAGGGATAATCCTGGGAATTACAGATCAGTCAGTCTTACGTCAGTGGTGAGCAAATTATTGGAGAGGATTCTGAGAGACAAGATTTATGATTATTTGGAAAAGCATAGTTTGACTAGAGATAGTCAGACAGTTTTGTGAGGGGCAGGTCATGCCTAACAAACTTTACTGAATTCTTTGAGAATGTGACAAAAGACATCGACAAAGGTAGAACAGTGGATGTAGTGGAAATGAATTTTAGCAAAACATTTGATAAGGACCCCACTGGTAGGCACAAACAGAAAATAAGGAGGCATGGGATACAAGGAAATTTGGCTGTCAGGATACAGAACTGGCTGGCCCATAGAAGACAGAGGGTGGTAGCAGATGGAAAGTATTCAGCCTGGAGCTTGGTAACCAGTGGCGTTCCAAAGGGAGCTGCTCTGCTCTTTGTGATTTTATAAATGACTTGGATGAGGAAGCGGAAGGGTGGGGTTTTCCGATGACGTGAAGGTTGGAGGAGTTGTGGATAGTGTGAAGGGCTGTTGTAGATGCAATCGGACGCTGTCAGAATGCAGAACTGGGCTGAGAAGTGGCAGACGGGGTTCAACCTGGAAAAGTGTGAAGTGATTCATTTTGAAAAGTTGAATTTGAATGCAAATTACAGGATTAAATGCAGGATTCTTGGCAATGTGAAGGAACAGAAGGATCTTGGGGGCCGTGTCTATAGACCCTTCAAAGTTGTCACCCAAGTTGATAGGATTAATAAGGGAGCTTATGGTGTGTTGCCTTTCATTAGCGAGGGAATTGGGTTTAAGAGCTGTGAGGTTATGCTGCAGCTTGATAAAGCCATGGTTAGACTACACATGGAGTATTGTGTTCAGTTCTGGTCACCTCGTTATAGGAAAGATGTGGAAGCTTTAGAGAGGGTGCAGAGGAGATTTACCAGGATGCTGTCTGTGCTGGAGGGCATGTCTTATGAAGAAAAGTTGAAGGAGCTAGGGCTTTTCTCATTGGAACAAAGAAGGATGAGTGATGACTTGATAGAGATGTACAAGACGATAAGAGGCATAGATAGAGTGGATAGCCAGAGACATGTTCCCAGGACCGAAGTGGCTATCATGAGGGGTCATAATTTTAAAGGTGATTAGAGGAAGGTTTTGGGGAGATACCAGATGTAGGTTCTTTACATATAGTGGTGAGTGCGTGGAATGCACTGCCAACCATGGTAGTAGAGTCAGATACATTACAGACATTTAAGCAACTCTTGGATATGTAGGTTAGTTTGATCTTAGAGTGGGATAAAAGGTCAGCACAACATTGCGGGCTGAATACTGTGCTGTACTGTTTTGTGTAAGATGGAAAGCCCAGAAAAATCAAATGTGGCAGAGTGGCGGAGTGGGGGGGGAGAAAGAGTAAAAGTGTAAGCAAACAGCTTTCATTCAAGACTTTAGCCAGAAGGGACTTTTTACATCTAAAAGACATTTGATTTGGGATATCACAAGACAAGACTAACAGGAAGCTCTGAGCTCATGGACAAACTCTGTGGACCCACTCAAATGTAAACATGCTTCTGGCACAATTCCTGAATCAAGACAATAGAAGGGAACACATTGTTAAGGGAACACGATACTCTATCACTGGGAATCAACACTTTTACTCTCTCGAATCCATCCCAAAATCTCTTTCAAAATTCCAGTTGAGCCGAATGGAGTAACTTCAATTCAATGTCTCAGGCTAAAAGAAAGATAAAACAGAAGAAATTGCACCTTGCTAATCAGCAAGTCAGGTCCAGGTGCCCAAGATAGAAGTCAACTCACCCTCCTGTACATATTTGTTTAAAAAAGGAGAGACACTGATGGGGCTCCTCAGGAAGCAAATGTGATGCCATAGTGAGCAAAACATTTTAGAATTACTCTGGCTGGCACTGATTTAGGGTTACAAACCAAGCAGCAGATTTCTATTAGAACACCACTCAAAACAGCATTATACTCATTTTGCCAAATTCATTGCATTTATTATTTATTAGTTTCAACCAAGTGGGAGCTGTTTTTGCTGGCCAGCTTGTTTGCAGCCATTTTCATCAGTTATGATATTGCTCTCGCCTGGCTCGGCCCCTTGCCCTGGGTGACCCCTAGCCTGCTAGAACATTCTGAAACAATCACATAACTACTTCTTTTCCCACAATGTTTATTTGCAGACACTTGTTAAGTAAAACTGCAACCCAGCTAGATGCTATCAATGGGTGTACGTAGTATCTGGAGTACGCATTGACTCAAGGTCTGAGAACAACAACTCATTATGTACAGTCTTAGGTGAGGCCAACTTCAGACTGGTGTATGCTCACTCTTGATTATCATGTGGATCTGTGTCTGATTGAGCAACTGTCAGATCGGCATCTGTTGTACTATTTAAATCCGTGGCGATCTGCAGCACTTTGGAGTATCACCTGACTGGACTAAGACAAGGTGTGCTCCCCATGATATCATGCAATAAAGTATATCAATGCTCTGAGGTCCGAGTCTGGAGAATTTCTTCAACAGGTCGTACAACAGTTTTGGTTGAGTTGTGTGACTTCACAGCCTAGTTGGAGGAAAGTTACATCACTGATATGGATTTGGAATTGGATCAGTTCTTAGCAAGACCAAGTATGGACAGCAATTTTCCTTCCCTTCAGGACATCAATTCATTTGTTTTTTGTTAAATGATACCCTGACAACTTTCACCAATTTCAGCTTCACTTTTAAATTTGAATTCAAATTCCCAAACAGTCATGAACTCACTTTCTGAATTACTGCTCCAGTCATCACTATTCTTACTATAAAGTTCAAGTGTTCAAGGCAAAAATAAGCTAGTCTATGCTAACTCCTATGCTTAAACTTGCAAATACTCATGACCTGGCTCACATATGAAGAACAGGCACATGGGACTATTGAGATGCTGATGGATGTAGCATGAAATCCCCTAACAGCAGTCTGTGTCTTGAGAGGAGACAGAAAAAAAATAAAAACGGAAAAAAATGCTTCCAAAGAGGTCAAATTTTATTCTTCATTTATAAACAGTGATTGGAGTTTGCAGCATCAAGATACCTAGCATTTTGCAGCCTCTCTCAAAGGGCTCCTGGATGGGGTTAAACAAAAAGAAAGTTTCATATTGGCGCAATAGAGACTGGTCTTCTGAAGTCGAGATTACTTATATTGGTTATGGGCATAAATAGATCACGTTGGAATTTTCACCTTAAAAATTAGAGGAGAATAAACCTGAAGCTATTGTATAGCCACAGGGGAGAATTTGAACAGAAATACCGGTTACATTGAATTTATCATTGTATCTGAAACCCCTCTATAACCAAGGTATTTTGAACAAATTGTCCCACACAGATCTAGTCCAACTCTTCAAAATGAAAATCATACTCAACAAGACAGAAGTAACAGAATTCAGAAGCAGCAGTTACAATGATGAACTAAAATATTCAAAAAAGATATGTAACACAAAAGCATTTCAATATGGCACTGCCTTATCACAAAGCAAAAACAGGTTGTTAAATCGATGGCATGCTTTTGAGAAAGAACAGAAGCACTCGTGAGGTCTCATTACTGCTCACAAACTGCCATCACCTAAACCTAACATTAAACTACATTTATGTAATGTATTTGCACAACTTTCAAAACTGGAATGCTTGAAGTATGCTTCTTGCAGTATCTGAAAGTTTAAAAGCAAATGGGGGAGATGGTACTGGGTGGGAAATAGAAGGTACAAGCACACCCCCACATTGGGTAGGACACTTGCTGCTTTAATTGCTCCCTGTGCTGCATTGCCCAGAGTTATAAATATGAGCAAGCCTTCTCTTGCGTCAGCACAATTTACACTGCATGAGTCATCCAAGCCATGGTTCCTCTGGCAAACGACTATTGTTTGCTTCTGGTGAAGGGCTCGGAAAGCCTCTCCCTTTACACGGGAGGAAGAACTTTAACCCTTCAACTACCTAATTTTGCTAGCCTCCCATACTACAGAAATGTTTCCTTTCCTTGCCTGACTCCAAAAATTATCAGAGCAAAGCGCAACACAGTGTGGAGCTACTTAGATGAACGCGGAGCAGAAAAAGCCAGATATGCTAAAACAAAAAAAAATTCAACTGTATGCACTCTCAAAATGTTATCTTGTCTCCAAAGGGTTATGGGAATTTTAGCCAATGCACAATTAAATTGAAATATTCAGTATCAAACCACTGAGTGAAACAAAATCATGACAGTGTGTACGCTGGCTTCAATTCAGCATTGTGGATAGATATTATTTCCTTTCTTCTTGTAAAGATAGTGTGCAATCTGTGTGTGCTCCTCAGCTAACACCAATTAACTATAAAACTAAGTTGTTTGCTAATTCAATATTGTGTAGAGCAAGATACTCTTGTCGAACTGTTTTCAAAATAAAATACAAAAGTTGACAGGATGCTCAACCTCTAAAAATGAAACAAAAAGTTGCGAGCTGCTTCTTGTCAGTTAAACTAAGATATCACAAATTTCACAATGAAACTCAATGTTCTTTCAATGGATAATCAAAGCAACCAATCAAACTGCATTCCTAAAGCACTAAATGTAGAGATTTATTCTCATGATTCAAGCGTTATCAGTTCTAGACACATTAAACTTGTTTAAAAATTGCCAGCTACATTCAAATATCTTATTGTTTGTATAAGGATTGGAAAAACTGAAATTCAAAACATCTGTTCATCCCAAAGTTGAAAACAAAGGCAAAACCAAAAGCAAAGAAAACACTGTCAGGGAACTTGCACATGTGTTGCATAGTATACATTCAACTGTAGGATGAACCTCATTGATTTTACCTTACTGAAAGACAAGCTTTTGGTGAAATTTAGCACAGATTCCACAGCTATATCAACATAGAATTTAGAACAATACAGCGCAAAACAGGCACTTTGGCCCTCGACGTTGCGCCGACCTGTGAACTATTCTCAGCTCGTCCCCCTACACTATCCCAAAATCATCCATGTGCTTAAGGATTGTTTAAATCTCCCTAATGTGGCTGAGTTGACTACATTAGCAGGTAGGGCATTCCACGCCCTTACCACTCTCTGCGTAAAGAACCTGCCTCTGACATCTGTCTCAAATCGATCACTGCTCAATTTGTAGTTATGCCCTCTCGTACAAGCTGACGTCATCACTGTCTTTCACTTTCTACCATATCTAATCCTCTGATCATCTTGTGTGTCTCTATCAAATCCCCCCTTAGCCTTCTTGTTTCCAATGAGAACAGACTCAAGTCTCTCAGCCTTTCCTCATAAAACCTTTCCTCCAGACCAGGCAACATCCTGGTAAATCTCCTCTGCACCTTTTCCAATGCTTCCACATCCTTCCTGTAAGGGGGTGACCAGAACTGTACACAATATTCCAAGTGTGGTCGCACCAGCGTTTTGTATAGTTGTAGCATGACATTGCGGTTCCGGAACTCAGTCCCTCTACCAATGAATCCTAACACACCGTACACCTTTTTAACAGCACTATCCACCTTGGTGGCAACTTTCAGGGATCTATGCACATGGAGTCCAAGATCCCTCTGCACATTCACACTACCAAGAATCTTTCCATTGACCTCGTAATCTGCCTTCCTGTTATTCTTCCCAAAGTGCATCACCTCACATTTAGCTGCATTGAACTCCATTTGCCACATCTCAGCCCAATTCTGCAGTTTATCCAAGTCCCCCTGCAACCTGTAACATTCGTCCAAACTGTCTACTACTCAACAGACTTTAGTGTCGTCTGCAAATTTACTACTCCATCCACCTATGCCTGCGTCTAAGTCATTTATAAAAATGACAAACAGCAGTGGTCCCAAAACAAATCCTTGTGGCACACCACTAGTAACTGGACTCCAGACTGAATATTTTCCATCAACCATCACTCACTGCCTTCTTTCAGAAAGTCAGTTTCTAATCCAAACTGCTAAATCACCCCCAATTCCATGCCTCTGCATTTTCTCCATCAAGCCTACCATGTGGAACCTTATCAAAGGCTTTAGTGAAGTCCATGTATACCACATCAATTGCCCTACCCTCATCTACATGCTTGGTCACCTTCTCAAAAAACTCTGAGGTTTGTGAGACACGACCTGCCCTTGATGAAACCATGTTGACTACCTGAAATCAAATTGTTGCTTGCTAGATTATAAATCTTATCTTTTATAATCCTTTCCAAAACCTTCCCTACTACAGAAGTAAGGCTCACTGGTGTATAATTATCTGGGTCATCTCTGCTGCCCTTCTTGAACAAGGGCACAACATTTGCAATCCTCCAGTCCTCAGGTACTAAACCTGTAGTCAGTGATGACTCAAATATCAAAGCCAAAAGGTTCTGCTATCTCCTCTCTAGCTTCCCAGAGAATCCTCGGATAAATCCCATCCGGCCCAGGGGACTTGTCTACTATCACTCCTTCTAGAATTGATAATACCTGTTTATAACTAACCTCGATCCTTTCTAGTCTAATATCTCGTACCTCATTCTTCTCAACAATATTCTCCTTTTCCTGAGTGAACACCGATGAGAAATGTTCATTTAGTACCTCTCCAATCTCTACAGGGTCCACACTCAACTTCCCACTTCTGTCTTTGACTGGCCCTATTCCTACCCTAATCATCCTTTTATTCCTCACATACCTACAGAAAGCTTTAGGGTTCTCCTTTATTCTATTTGCTAAAGACTGGTCGTGTCCGCTCTTTGCTCCTCTTAACTCTCTTAAATCCTTCCCAGCTGATCTGTAACTCTCCATCGTCTCATCTGTACCATCTTACCTCATCAACATAAAAGGGAAAGAAACCTGAACATTTTTTCAACAGATGTTAATATAAAGTTCTACCATGTGCAATTAAAGAACAAGGTTACTTTTGCTTGTTTCTTCATTTCCTTCCTCTTGTGCAATATAGACACAGCAACTTACACCTATGTAGTATAGGTTCTCTGACAGACTAACAGTGATAGCCAAAAGAAACAATTTAAAATCTCATTGAGTCTATGGAATACTAGAAACTGTTCTCTTAACAATTTAATAAAAATAATCTTGACTTACTGACTTAAGTGCATGCTTTTTAAGGGGGAAGTCTCTCCAACTGTGACCATTATAGTGCAGTATTAATAGACGTTATGTAACCTACTGTGGGCAGGAGTAATATTGTGGCTTTCAAAAAGACAGGATTCATGTAAGTGCTCATTTCTTAAAAAAACTGACCATGTAATTGGCAAATTTGCCCAGTTTACAGACATGGTTAAATACATTTCGCAAGACGTGCATAATGAACAATGACAGAATCCAAATACAAAACATACTCCCTCACACGACTGAATGATACAGCGGTAAGTATCTTTTGCAAAAGTAAATTGAGTTACATTCATAAAGCATATGGAAGCAGGTCCAAACTTTCTGTTCTTTTATGGATGCAATAGGGTTATTGTTCCAGGCTACTGAACTCAGACTTCACAAATGCAGTCGTCATTTATATGTGATCTAACTACACGAACTTGCTTTCAATCTTTTGAAAAATGCGAACAAATTAAGACCGACAATTCTGAGTTGTGCAGCACAATATCATATGCTGTACTGAAGGTACATTCATTTGGCCAAGAATTTCTCTATTAATGCTCAATTATTTTCCATCAATTGATAAGCTTTGGAAACTTTGTAATTAATCAAATCTCTACATAGAATTAGTAAGCATTGTGATATTTTTGACATGGGATTTTCGTTTTTGCACTGACTTTTGATCAACACATTTTGGACGGCACAGGGTAGGGTGGGAATTGTAAAGATAAGGAAGGTAAGAAACAAGGCAAAAAGGGACTGCAGTGACAAGAGAGATCAAACATCAATCCTTATACAAGGGAAAAAAAACCTCATTTGTTGAGCTAAATAAACAGTTGGTTAAACTGGTCTCACACATCTCCAAGCAACTGATCAGAGAACACCATTCATTACAATGTTTCCCTTCCATGAAGGGCAAGCGTGCGTTTTTTTTTCTGATTAGGAATGAAGGAAGATGTCAAAACACAAGACCAAAGCCATATATATATTACACATATATGTGAAATAATAAAATTAAATGGTACAACACATCACCTAAATCTAAAAGAAAAAGAGAGTTTCCTTTCAGGCATCCATTGACCAGATTTATACTCAGTAATTGGTGGTTTTATTACAGATTTCCAGCTCTCATGTTTTTCTCTGCAATGCCTGAACTGCTTCACATGAATTAGTGCTTTCAAGTTTCATATTTACATCTAGAATACAAAGATTTACGACACTGTCAAGTAGTGACTTATTGGTGCCTCCTGGCTGACTCAAGTCAAACCAGTTACAACTGATTGCTTTACTGAAACAGCATTACTAAATAAAGAAGCAATGAGATATGGCTATGCATTGTGTTGGACACTAGCGCTTACCTTTTGAGCTGGGTTAAAACAGTGTTTAGGAGAACAGTTTGAAAATTTCTCCTTATCCACCGCTCATTACCTGCCAGGTGAGAAATCATTTTTAAGTAACTGTAGCCCAATCTGTGTGGGTATTGGGACCATAATGCACACTTGCTTGCAACTGGCAATCATACACAGAAAGGCCAGGAGTGACTAATGGGAGAGAAGCAAAACATCAGTGATGCAACAGACTGACCTTTCAAAGCTTTGAGTCAAATTATACCAAGTGAAATAGAAGAGTTTAGAATTAGCAGTGCCAAATCGTATCTGGAAATGCTTAACACAGTAGCCACAGCAAGTGTTACATTCTCCTTGCACCAATATCACTCAACTTGATGAACCAAGTATTAACACTATATTGATTCAACAACCGATACGTAATCAATTTCAAATTACCTTTTATTTAGCACCATGTTCCCCAGCTTCAGGTCCCTGTGCACAATGTTCTTCTGAAGAAGAAAGGAAAACAAAGATTTTTTCTGTAATCGATCAGCCTTCAGCAATGCAACCTGCTTGAAGCTGAACATAAATTAATTTATAAAAGGTTCATACAGTCAGAAGCTTGGTTTACATCAAACCACACAGCCACAAAATTTTAAAGATCAGGTTTCTCAGTAGCAAAATCACAAATGACATTATGAATTACAAGGATGGAATGTCATCATTTTTGATCTGATGTCAGAATGGTCCAGTAGAGTTTGGAGCATCAATTCAGCGCTGCTTTGTTATGATAACAACAACTGACTAATGATCTGTCCAATGTCTGCCCTGTCGCATATGAAGTATCATTTTCTGACTGCCAGAATATGTCTGATTTCTAAATGAGGATATTTTCAGAAACCTTTTTGTCACATGCTACATCTAACCAAATGAATTCCTACCCCACAATGTTCACAGAAAAAAAGCAACAGATAATCAACAGTTAAGTACACAGCATGCAATAGCACTGCTTGAATCACTTTTGAAATGGTTCAGGTTTGAGCCACAATTGTTCCTTAATTGACAAAAAAGTGAGGTAAAAACAAAATGGAGAAGTAAGGAAAAAGTAGATTAAATACTATATTCCCTCGGAAATATAGCTGGTCTTAGTTACAAGGTAGATACTTAGTCCCCACTGAGATGCTTACTGCATATTTAAAACTAGACAAATTAGATTAAGTTAAACTAATAGGTGTTTACTTAAACGACTAAGTCAATGGAATGATATGGTCATACGGGGAAGCACATCAAGGAAGTTCAGAATATAAACAGAAACTAGACAGGGTGAACCTGTCTAGTACAGCAATGAACTAAATGGAAATTTACACATTATTAGTTATGACTATGAGAAATGAATCAAGGTCAAGGTACATAACTGCAGCAATCTAACAATGTTCTTCAATGGTTCTAGCGACTGAGTGGCCATTTTGTTGCTGTTCTGTCCTTTAATCACAGGTATTCGAGACCCTGTGATGTTAATATTATTTTTCCTTTAAAGTCACAGGAGTTTGCAGTGGTTCTTCTCAATCAACTGGATTACTGCCTCCCCAGTCTTTGCAGATATATGCATTGGCTCCAAACAAAAAAAAACAAACTCAATGCAGACAATAGGGGTTAGGAAAACAGCATCTGCTGCAACATTAACATCCTGATCAGAAGTAAAAAATTAATTAAACACAAAATCTTTTTACCTTATGTAAAGCTTCCACTACCCGTACCACATCATAGAATATTGCGATTGTTTCACGCTCACTGAGCCTCTTCTCTTTGATGACATAATGTTGTAGATTGATGAGATCTGCAGTTTTATCACTAAAGTCATGGGCACAGAGGCAGTCAAGAACTAAACAGATCCTTTTCTTCATCCTCCGCATAAGCTTGCTGGATTCAAACTCTTCGACAACAGCCCTATCCTATAAAAGAGTAAACATTGAGAATCAGTCCATCTTTTGAGTCACTTGTAGACTTTAAGTATACAAGCATTCCTTGAGTGCTTGGAAACTTTTTCTCCAGAATGCCTAGAATTTGCCAAATTCAAGAGAAAATTGGTTTATTGCTTGATAAGGATGAATGTACTGGGCTCCAGGAGAAAGCAGGAGAGTAACACTCCATAACTTGCTCTATATGAGAACCAACAGGTCAAATGGCACCTGTGCTATAACCATTGAGTGTACAAGAAAAATGTTATTAATGGGATTAGTAAAAATGCATACATTCTGTGCTTTCTTACAGTTACCTGAAAGAGGCCATGGTGATGCACCACTCCATCTTGATTGGGAAGCAAGGACAGAAGCGAGTATTCTGTATGCAAAAGCATCTTTCCTTGTCTTTCTTCCTGAGTTTCCATTCTCTCACCTCTATCTTCAAGTGTGAGAATCTAAAGGGAGGAAAAATAGTCAGAATTCAAACGTTTATTTACCATGAAGAGTATTTTTCTTCATTTTAACAACAGATTGTCACAAGGTTTATAAAACACATTGAAGTCATAACATAGAAGTAAAAATATTCTTCTTTGATCTCATGGAAGCAACTTTTCCTGGAAAGATACAAGTATTTTTCAGCAAATATGAACCCTAAATAATAGGATGACAAATTCAATACAGGTCATAGCTACTGGAATCACTGTACGTCTGCTATTTCCACATTTAAACTACTTATTCTAATCCAATTTCCCACTCTTCCCACCGGCCCTCCAATATTTTCTCATGTAAACAACTAGTAACATCTTTATAAGGAAAAAAAATTGTTGTTCTCTGTTCTTACACTTCCACCAAGCTCAATTTATGGCTGCTTACAGATTCAGTGAAATAATCCTGTTCTCTTAAAACATTTGATCCTTTGTACTGATAGCCTTAGCTTGTCAGCGTCTCACCATTAAGATAATAGTGCACCGTTTTGACCACTCTGCAGTTCAAGAAGATCTATCCTACTTTTATTTTTAGCCCCTTTATAAATAACATGCAGAATCCTACTCCACCAAGAAATATGCTCTTCAGAGATTTGTCCATCTGTATTCGGTCACCATACTTGATAATTTTACAGTTACATTCCATTAACTGTTTTGTTCCAAGAAAACAAAGCAGGCCATCAGATGAGATGTCTGAGCAGGTGTATATTATATGCAAAAGATAGATATTGGACAGATCACAATCTAATTCTAATCACAGTTTTCCAGCAGCGGGAAGGAAAAAAAAAGGAAATCAAACATGTTATGCTTTGTAACATGTGCGTACCACTTTTATACATTTCCTTAAGGGATTCTGCATTTATTTAATTTGAAGTAAATAGTATTCTGGTGTCTAGTCTTGACAGCCATTCATCCTGAGAGAACCTGGACAACAAATGCGTCAGCAAGAAAGCACCAAAGTTCAACTCAATCAAGCCTTTTAATGCAGACATGGTTTTGCTTTCCCTGGGGGCTTAAAAAATGTACTGTAGTAACTAGATACAACAGTAAAATGTAGTTACAAATAAACAGTGCAGACTTGCTGGCACTTGGAGATACACAAATATCAGTGACTGAAATTTGGCCTCATGTCAGCACCTTCCTAGGTAAGGATCCTCAAAGCAGCGCAGCTGCAAGTGAGGAGATCAGAATGGCTTTGGAGCTCAACCTTCACTGGGTTAATGTATCACACTAACATGATAACATACTTTTACTGTAAAATATGCTTTGCAACTATATTATGCTGTCACCTTAGGAACAATAGTTCTTTGGAATATTTTTGATGTGTGATGGAAAGGTTTATAATTGAACTCGGACTCTTGTGGTATAGTGGCAGTGTTGCTATCTCCGAGCCAGGAGGTCCAGGTTAGGGTCCCACCTGCTCTGGATGTGTCATAAAATCTATAAACATATTGGTTACAAAAAACATCTGTAATTGAACGTATCAAAGTATATTTGTTCTTCCATGAAACAGGTTTTTATTTTAAGTACAGTGTTAGTCGGCTTTCTTCACTTACTTTTAATTGATAGAAGTCATCTGTTCCATCTTTTCTCGCCAAACACTGAACAATGCTCTGTACAGGCGAATTTCCCAAACGAGGACCTAACCAAGAGAAATAAAACTGCTTTAAAAGCAAAGCACACACCCTAGAGATTCCTTTCAATTTAGTGGAAGGCCTATGACTAACTCTCAATTACATAAAAGACTTCCCCAATGTGTAGGACTTCTTACTCATTTCAAAAATCAAGGTCATTTTGTGTAATAAGTGCCACTGAGAACAGTTCAGCAAGTGACTAATCGTTTTTGAGTCACTGAAAACCATAAAAACAACATACAGCTGACAAGTCCTGCTGAAGGATAAAGTTAATTTTCTAATCCGTTTCAGGACACAGCAAAGCAACTTTGTTATTTGTTTCAAACATGCCTTGAAACATAAAAATAAAATTGACAAGAGCTCAAGTAGCTCTTTAATCAGAATAAATTTCCTTCTCTCCTCCACTGTTTAAGTCAAATCTGGATTTACATGGCCTGGTCCTGCAATCAATTCTGTCTGTGCCTCCATGTTGGCACGTTGCTCAACCTCATGTGATGTCTTAACCCTGTCCTCAATCAAAATTTCCAGCAGACAACCAATGGAGACAGAAATCCCAGGCGATCTTTCTCCCCCCCTCTGCTTACACCATCAGGTTGGAGTTCTCACAGGTCTTCGACAATAAAACTGCGATAGGACACAAAAAAGCTATGTCACAGAAATAAACCATTCAGCTCATGGTATCTCTCCTGACACTAAAATAAAAACAAGCTGCCCACTCTACAGTATTTCAAATCTGCTAATTCACCTAGAGATCAAACTCAGGAATTCCTGGCCTAGCAAACTCCACCACAGATTATCCTCCAGCTTCTTCACATGCTCAAAATGATTTGTATTCAGTTAGCCACCCTTGTGGTAATTTACCAAACCTGTGTTTTGGAAAGAACAATCAGCTTTTTTTTTTAGATTAGATTACTTACAGCATGGAAACAGACCCTTCGTCCCAACAAATCCACACTGACCCACCGAAGCGCAACCCACCCAAACCCATTCTCCTACATTTACCCCTTCTACTAACACTATGGCCATGCTAAATTGCCCAATTCACTTAACCTGCACATTTTTGGACTGTGGGAGGAAACCGGAGCACCTGGAGGAAACCCACGCAGACACGGGGAGAATGTGCAAACAGTCAGTCGCCTAAGGCGGGAATTGAACCTGGGTCTCTGGCGCTGTGAGGCAGCAATGCGAACCACTGTGCCGCCCACTCAAAATACCACAGACTCCCCGCGTGACAGGCAGGGACACTAACCACTACACTACCGAGGATTGGATCAGCTTCACCTTCAACAAAAAAATCTCTGCTGGCCGAAAGTACAGCTACCACCGCATCCTCCAAACCACTACGGCTCAAGTCTGGACATTGGAGTTTGGTAGGATATTATAACACAGTTGATTACATTCGAACAGAATCTCTGGTCAGTATTTTTTTTTACTCGAGTCTGTGCACAGACTGTTTTGTTATGGAGCTGCTTTGATGGTTCCATTCAGAAAAGCAATTGGTCTCCCAGCCACAGAAACCAACTGTCCCAGGCGTGGCTACCCTTTAACTGAGCTGATCTTACACAAGCATGACTACTGGCCTCAGTTTCCGAGGTGACTGAAGGAAGGGCAATAACCTATGGTCCAGCTGATCACAGTCAAAGACTGAAAACTGGACATAACAGGAATATGCACTATAGCAGAAATCATCTGTCAACACTCACCATCCCAGCCTGCTCATGAAGAGCAGCAAATAAGGGGTAAAGGGTGCCTCTGGAACTGAACACGAAATAAGTTCAAGAGCAGAAGGGATATGGTAAGAAAGCAAATTGATTGCCCAACACCAATATTCAAAGAACTGAAATTGGATAAACTCACCCAAGATGAATGGCCCAGCTCTTTTGCTGTTACTTCCAGAGATTCCTGTACAAAGAGCCTTTGAGCGTGCTGAGGATTCACCAGCTCCTCTGTCTGCTGCTCTCCTCTTCATCCTGCAGTCTCCACTCTAAAGAGAAGGAAACATTTTGAACCATTTGCTATGCCTAGGTTGATTCGACAGAATTATTTTAAAATGACCCAAACAAACCTGTTTAACAAGATGCAAATGATCTATTTCATATACACAAATTAATCCCTATAAGGATCTAAATTGGGTTTGGCAGCTCAGAGAAGCAGAGGCACTGACGCTGTGAGAGAAGCAGTGGTAGTTGATGTGCTGCAACCAGCAAATCAGTCATGAAAAGGAAGAGTGAGTAATCATACAGAATCTACTCAGTATCATAATGGATGAGCTTTTCCATGAAATTGTGGATATTTGATTATATATATCCCTTTTGTCATGAATTATGTCATAGCAAATTAAACAGTAAAATTAAAATGTCAATAAAATGTCATTTTATTCTTTAAAGAAACATGGAGTAGCTTCCCAGTAAAATTGTGTTTAGCATCCTTTTGCCTTCATCTGCTAAACGCTTGCTGCCTTTGATTATTTTTGTCTATCAGTGTTCTTTCCAAATTACAAACTACTAATATCCTGACAAGGAACCACTCTATTGCCTTTTCTCTTGTACTGAGCTGAAGAGAATTTTTACTTGACACATGGAAAGTGATATTGCACCCTCCCAGAACGGAGCACTTGCAATTACGTTCACCCTCCTTAAGTCGAAACCTAAAGTGCTGACAGCAGCACAATGATTTTGGATTGTTCATTCAGTTTAGGGTGATCACGTGATTAATTTTCCAACTTCAGTATTTCAAAGTTGATTATCGACGTTATGATTCAAGTAAACAAAAAACTTGAAGATACTTATTAAACAAAGATCAAGTCTATTTTAGTTAAAGTGGAAATTTGCTGCTGTCGTGTTTACAGAGAGCTAGGTTTTCACTGATTGAAAAAGGTACAATACACCACAAATTTGTGTGAAAACAGGATATGACTGATTGAGAGAAACTGACTTTCAACAAGCCTGAAATCTCACTCTCAGTGGAGTCTGTGTACTCTGCTTCTGTTGTCACTGCATCAACTATGAAGCTTGGAGAGGCAGTAGGAGTCTTTTGAGCACTTAAACTTCAATTTGCCCAAGTTCTCAACCACTAACTGCAAAACAGTATGCTTCTCCTTAAAAGGATTTAACACAAACTATTTAACACATTCTGAATAAATTGTGATGAGCATTTCAATGAACATTAAAATCTCAAAAAGAAAATGGATATTTCAAAGAATCTGCAGTGATTGTAACTAGGTCAGCCAAGTGGATCTCAGAATATGAGTTGCCAGATTGGACCAGATTAACAGCCCCAATCAAAGAGCCCCGGCTGACAGATAAGAACAGGAATGTCAAACATCTTGTTCACCTGGAGATGGCAAAGATCCTCCTGGATAAATAAAGGGTGACTTGGTGATGGGATACCAGCGTCTGTGGAGCTACTTCAGTGGCAATGAGAAAAAAAGCACACTCCTGAAGAAATTCATTCGCAATAGTGACTGAGTTTTGTTAAGCATTTGTGGCATCATGTTGTTATTTGGGAAGCATGACCCCTTCAATCCTGCCAAGGACTGGGCACAGGTATGTGGAAAGAATGTGTTATTTTCTCCTGAGCAAATTATTTTGGGGCAGACGAAAAGCAATGACCAATTCTCCTTACAGCTTGTGGACCCGCAGCTTTTTCAGTTATTAGGAACCAAACATTCCCTGAGGCACCACACATTAAAATCTTTCAAGAGTTGATGGATTTAGTTAAGGAATTTAATTACCCAAGCTGCCTCTAATTCTGGGATGCTATCGGTTTTACCTGACAGCTCAAGAGATTTGACTAGGTTAACACAACTTACAGAGACATGTGACTTTGGTTTAACCCTTAGTAAGATACTGAGAGATCATCAGGTATGTGGGGTTAATGGTTTAACCATGCAAAAGCATCTATTAACCAAAGCCCAACAGGACTTCAAACAGTCACTAGAACTGGCTTTACCATTGGAAAATGCAGCAAGTGGAGCATGATTTGCAGGGTATTCTGATGGAAATGAGCACTGTCGCCAGCCAGACTGAGCTTGGGGAACACCACTTGAGTGAAAACAATTGCATAGCCTCACTCAGGACATATGCTGAGCAGATGGACTCTAGGTCAGGCAAAAGCAAAACCCCAAAACAAAGCCAAGCCTCAGCCAAATGGTTAAATTCTCTTCAGGGATAGTTCTAGCAGAATTGCTAATGGGGAAAATACTTTGTAGCAGGTTAAATCAGATCTCCCCGGACCTAGGGAGGTTGAAACGGCATCAGGGATGTAGTGATTATACTGAGGTCAGTCAGGTGATCACAGAATGAGTTGCCTGATTGGACCAGATAAATGTTTCCAATTAAGGAGCCCTAGCTGACAGACATGAACAGGTTCCGTTCACTCAGAGTTGGATGAGAGGGAACTGGATTCATGTTATGGAGTCTCCCCGTGTAAATGAATGGCGACTTTGTGACTGGATACCAGTCTCTGTGGAGTTACTTCAAATCTCTTCTCTGCAACAGCACAAACACTATCGCAAACACTAGGCTTGTCCCAGTTTCTAGAAAACCACTTTTTTCAACTCAAACAACACTTCAGAGTATTCATTTTCTCTTCAAAGAAAGTGAGTGAGGGGAGGGAAGAGGAGTGAGAAACTTGTGATCATAAAATTTTTCAACCAGTACATTTGTAGATGCAACATTGCTCTTAAATTTTTTAAAGTTTAACGTAACATCTTAGTATGCACCACTAAACCTAATTTTGACTCAAACGTTACATTAAAAATGCATCTATCGTATGCTTCTCATAACATCAGTATACTCTTTGCCCAAAATCGTAGACCATAAGACATCAGGGCAGAAGTGGGCCTCTCAGCCAATCAAGTCTGCTCCAACAATCAATGAGATCACTGCTGATCTGATAATCTTCAGCTACACGTTCCTGTCTTTCTCTCATAATCTTGGATGCACTTACTGATGAAAAATCTGTCTATTTCAGTCTCGAGTATACTCAACACCCTTGTCTCCCTAATCCGCTGCAGTAAAGAATTTCAAACTCACTACTTTCGGGGAAGGGAGAGGGAGAGGGAGAGGGAGAGGGAGAGACTTAAGAGAATGACCCTCAAAGTCTGAGGTCCTCCCCTATGGTCCCAGACTTTCTCGAAGGAAGAAACATCTTTTCTAAACACCAACCCTGACAAGCCCCCAAAGTATCGTACATGTTACAGTAAGTCACCCTTGCAGATGTGTCAAGATTATGTCTCCAAAATGACATTATTATGTATAACTTTTGTGCTTGCAATCTGTGCAGCAACAAATACTGTGTCATATAACATGGATTAAAGCCATCATAGTCATGCTATCTACTCTGCTGCTGAACGAACAGGGCCTCTATACCTATAACTACACTACAACACACAGAAAGAAACTCAAAAAGACAATGCCCATGAAAACTGGCTAGAGTAGACAGACATTGAATTTTATCTATCAAAATAATGCTTTTTTTCCTCCCCTTCAGACCTACAAGTGCCTTTGGGTATTGATCTTATTCTTCAGCATTCAAGGTTTCAATTCAAGCTTACACATTCTACATTATAAATTACACAATGATTTCTCCATTCACATTTATTGGGTAACTAAGTTAGAAGGTGGTTGAGGCACCAGTTGGTCATTTATTTCACAAGAGCAATGGTGATGAGTCTCATGTAAATTTTCCAAGAAATAACAGAAAGCTTCTCAAAAATGAACTGCTGGTTCCCACATAATCACACAATTTAGTTTCAAAATACATGATGCATTAACACACCCTTCTTCATGCAAGATGAGTGTCTGCCTCGTCCTTCTACAAACAGCTGCATTTTTCTAATAAAAGGCCACAGACCTGCTCCTTCTGTCTGCACAGACGCTACTCAAATCGCTGAGTACCTCCAGCCTTCGTTAGAACAAAAAATTGTGAATAATAGGGGCCTAATCAAGTCAACAAAACTAGCAAGAAGGTAAGCCAAATTTTGAGGAATTAAAGAACAGAAGAGATGTTGAGAAGCCAAGTTTAGTGTAGAAGATGCAGCAAGGAAACTGAAGAGAGAGGTACAGAAAAGCTGTAGTCCAAGGACTAGAAAGTGAATGATGCTACAGAAAAGATGAGAGTGAATAAATGTTATTCATGCATTAATGATAGGAAGACTAATGAAGATGAAAATAACGGACAAGCAAGATTATAGTACCGGTTAAGATACATTCATCCGATTGCAAGATTCCACACTTATAAGGACAATGCTGGAGAAGTAGAATTTACAACCTATAACTGCTCCACACTTCAATATATAGTTTAAACAGTTGGTTCTGCAACAGCACGTGTTTCTTCAACTTGAATTAGCTTTAACGAGATTGAAGAATTTAGAGTGAACACAAACTTTCCTTACCTGGATTGGCTAAAACACGATTCCGGCTCTATTAGTTGAAATAGTGCAGCTATTGCGTGATTTCCCTATATTGCGAGATTGCACGAGAACGGGACTATTGCATTATATCAGAACCAACTGCAGTTTCAACCTGGCAGAGCAGCATAATGAAATCCAGAGAGGCTGCACCACACTGACACTATCAATACAGCCAAATGCAGTTTAAAAGCTAGCAGGGCACCGGTACCTCTTGTGTAAGCTGAAAACAGGCTTCATATGATATCTCAATCCATTGCAACTTGCTATATTTTTATAACATTAAATCACTTAATTAATACAAGTACAGCTTCTCTGGCAGTTTAAAACATCGATCATTTACAGCTGCTTCTGTTTAAAGGATGTGACTCTAAATTCTCATGCTTCATTGAGGTTTAGCAGAGCGGGTAGAAAAAAATAGCTTCATATAAAAGTGGTTCAAGAACCAGAGATCATAGATTCAATATCATTGGCAAAAGATCTACAGAGCTGAAAATGTGTTGCTGGAACAGCGCAGCAGGTCAGGCAGCATCCAGGGAACAGGAGAATCGACGTTTCGGGCATAAGCCCTTCTTCAGGAATGAGGCAAGTTTGTCCAGCAGGCTAAGATAAAAGGTAGGGAGGAGGGACTTGGGGGAGGGGCGTCGGAAATGTGATAGGTGGAAAGAGGTCAAGGTGAGGGTGATAGGTCAGACTGGGGTGGGGACGGAGGGGTCAGGAAGAAGATTGCAGGTTAGGAAGGCGGTGCTGAATTCGATGGATTTGACTGAGACAGGTGGGGGGGGGGGGGGGGGGGGGAGGAAATGAGGAAACAAGGTGGGGGGAGGGGAAAAAGATTTCAGTGAGTCCCTCTCTCATTGCACCCCCCAGGTATCCCTCTAAAAAGATCTTCAGAGGAAAACAGACAAAAAGAAATGAAGAGAAACCAAATATATCAACTCTTAGAAAAACCCAGCAAAGACACAAAAAGCAAAATGATCTCTTTCCAAGCATAGACTCAACAACATTATGCACTATTTTATGAGGAGTGGTAAGGATTCAATTGTCAAGTCCAAGACTAAAGGGAATAAACTCAGAATAAAAGGTTAATGATGATTTGAAACAGATGAGGAGAAATATCTTTTCTCAAAAGGATGGTAAATTTGTGGATTCTGTACCACAGAGAACTGTCATGGTTGGGTCATTAAGTATATTCAAGGCTGAAATAGATTTTTATTCAGCAAGGGAATCGAGGGTCATCAGGCTAAGGCAAGAAAGTGGAGCAGAGGATGATCAGATCAGCCATGACCTCACCGAATGGCAAAGCAGACTCAATGGACTGAAGAGCTTACTTCTCCTACATCTTATGGTTTTATGCAATATTAGTAGCTTGCGCCACAAAAAACCGGTACTAACCTACAGATAGGAAGCATGGAATCAGAGTTATCCATATGTTAACAGACAATTACAAAACAACATGAGAACTGGAGCTCTATTCAGCTGCCTCGAAAAAAAATTGGAACAGCAAAAATAAAATGTTCAAATCAACTAGCTACAGGATTATTGAGATAAAAGGTTTAAAAATAACCTAAGGCAAAAATTATTCAAAGCATAATTATTCAAATTATGTCAGAAATGTATTGGCAGTGATCTGCCAAAATATGGCCAAATAAGACAAGTTATAAAAATCAATTCAGACTGCACAGGAGGTCACCTAATGTGCCAGGGATGGCTTTTGAAAGAGATACCCAATTAGGTTCATTTCATGGCTCATTTCCCATAGCACTACAAAATTCTCTTGAATACATCTAACTTTCCTTTTTTAAAGTCATTGAATCAGCTGCTACCATTCTTTCAGACACAGTGCATTACCATCATCTGCCAGGTACAATGTAAAATCAAACATTTCTGCGCATTATCTCTGGTTCTTTCGCTCATTACCTTCCATCTGTATATTTTGCTACCACTCCTTCCTCCTGGTAATGGAAACAGTTTTTCCCACCTACTCTACTTATATATTCTACACTTTTTAACAGCTCAAAATCTCCCTGAACATTTTCTGCTTTAAGGAGAGCAATTTTGGTTTCTCAAGCAATTCAAAAACTTCCAATTCCTGGTATGTCCCAGGAGAGACCAAATATTACATTCAAAATACTGAAGTATTTTTAAAGATGCTGACTGATGGATTTTATATCTCAAGTATTTCCTGTCATTTCAAAATCCATAATTTCCTAATTTTTTTTTGTTTTCACAGTTCCTTGGATATGATGAAGTCTATGATGTATGTCACACTGATAGAGACCCAAAAGCAAAGTTCCAGTCTCAAGCATTAAATTCACCAATGTTCCCCTGGAATCTGGAACTGCAACCTCTCGGTTAAACATGAAAACTGCAGCCAAAGACTTTTCTTATAGTTCTGTTCAATCAGCTTTAAAATCTGTTTCAATAATACAGATTCAAAGCATAAAAGCAGATCAGTTCTCTCGGATTCACTATCAAATTATGCTGGTACATGTCAGATTTCACTTCCTAAAAGGCAGCGTGGATGTTTCAATCACTCCTATACATTTCCTTCAAATACTGTAAATGGAGCTACTTAATCCTTTCACAGGACTAAATTCCTGTGGTTAACACTCAAAGCAACAATTTTCAATCCCGTGAAGTCATTCCTAGGCAACAGTAGCTAGTACTTCTTTCTTAATTCAGTATTTCTTTCAGAGATAAGATCAACTTTTTTCCCGAACAAATTAGGATACAGTTCCACAGCATTCAACTTCAATCCAGAGCAACTTCTAACAACATGGAAGGGGAAAAATAACTATCTTACAGACATGACAGCAAGCAGGTCAGAACATAAGTTTCTACTACACCCAATTCTACTACACCCAACACTCTAAACAACAACACTTACTGAAAAGGAACATCCAGGTTTTTAAGCCTTAACCAATTTGTATAAGCATGGTAACAGGCACACTGGGTTCTGAGGACTAAATAATAAAGCCAATCTATTTCGCAACTGAATTTATGGTCAGCTTCACGAGTGTGGATACTTACCAATTGTCCAAATTAGATGATGTGTAATTCCAGACAAAGCATCTATAGCAATCCAACATGAAGGAATAGGACAAAATTCAATTCCTCACAATATCCCTCATGATATGCATTAAGCACAACAGTAGCATATTCAAAGCTGTACTGATCAATAACTGGTACAACTCAAACAGGCAGTAGGACCAGTGATTTTCCAGCTCAGTGCAATAAGCAGTGTGAATTGAGGGGATCACCCAAACACTGAGGGAGAGGGCACGAGAGAGAGAGAGAGAGAGAGAGAGAGAGAGAGAGAGAGAGAGGGCACGAGAGAGAGAGAGGGCACGAGAGAGAGAGAGAGAGAGAGAGAGGGCACGAGAGAGAGAGCACGAGAGAGAGAGAGAGAGAGAGAGAGAGAGAAAACGAACGAGAGAGAGAGAGAGAGAACACGTGCATGTGTACACAGCTTTTATTGCACTTGAACCTCTGACTTTGAAACCACAAACATCTTATACTGTTCAAGCCTACCTGGATGGAAGGAACTGCACGATCCATGGCTCCTGTCAGTCTGATTTTAATGAAAACTAGTAATTTGCGGGGTGTCATTAGAAGGGACCAAAAGCATCCTGCAGGAAAACAATGAGGCTGAATAGACACATGACTGCAGTGCCACATGGTTAAGGAACAAGTTGCTTTGTTACAAACATGTGACTGTAAGGCCCAGCCTACTACTTAGGGCTGAAAGTGCAGCCTTGCCAGAACTCTTCACAACTCAGAAGAAGTTTAAAATGAGTTGATGAGTGCATTATTGTCTATTTGTTGTCTGGATCAGCCCATTATCCTCATAAGAATGATTGCGCTATCATACTTAACCACAGAGTCATCAAAAGATTTAAAATAATTGGTAGTCTGGTTGGGTGCTGTCACCATTTATTTCCCAAGAAAGTATTCACACTTTCACAAGATAAGCAGTTGCAAATTACTACAGCCAAAATCAAGGGTCACAAAGCATACAGCTGCATTTAAGTCAAACCTGTGCTCTACATCTTCAAACCCAGTTGAAAATCTGGTACATGAGGCCCTTTAAACCAAGCTTGACTCAGCATGAGCCCAAATTTAAAGACCGTGTCTTTCTATATATTTGACTGTGAACTGAAATGGGAAAAAAAAGAACTGTTTTTAAAAGACAAGGCTTGTTGTAGGATTACTGCATTACTTTTGCAGGTGACACTTAAGTACTGTTTATAAAGCCACCTGTTCAAGCAGTAGTAAAGGGTTTGCAGCTGAGCCAGAACTAAGGACGGTGTTAAAATGGAGATTCAACCAGCAACAAGTTGCTGATTGACAACTGGTCACTAGTCCACAGACCAATGACAAAGGCATTCTGCCTGCCAACATCTGTATGAATGGGCTCCCAGGGAGATGAATAGTCCCAGACTGTGAACAAGTTACTGAGAAGCCATTAGTCTCTGAAAACTCAGGAGCTTTGTTATTCTCTGCCATAAAAAAACACCAAATCCTGAAGAACGCCAGTTTATTTTTCCTTCAGCAGTTGCTATAAGCTGTGAGTTTTAAGAATAAGTTAAAACCTTTTATAAGTGTGAACCAGTCAAATCTGTGTACCTCTAAACGACTCACATCATCTGGAGAAGGAAGATCAATAATGTTCCGATCAGCACAAATATAATCTCAACAAATCCTGTTAACAGGGGCCACTGAACTGCCTTCCCTCTGCCCACATAACCCTTGTTTTTTCCTCCTGTCTGTATATAGAATATAAAGGGGGAGGTGATAAAGTTTTAACCAGTAGAGCTGATATATCGAAAGTCCATAATTACTTACCTGCAGCTCTAATCTACTTATATAGAAGAATCAGTCAGCTTGATAAATATGTGCTTTCTGTTCATCGAAGTCTGAGATTCCAGTATATTGGAAAATTATACGTTCTTCTAAAAAATCTTGAACTTTTGAGATAAATCTAGGAAACGCAGAGCTTGATTTCCAGCACATGATTTTGTGTTCTGCCTCACTGGATAAAACACATAAAATAATCACACTGGGTCAAAAGATCCCGGATCCTGGAGTTGTGGCACAGCTCGCTTAAGCAGATTAAAAACAATTTTAGCCAGCTCTCGTGACAGTGTTAGTGTCCTGAGCTCTTGACGAGAAAGTAGAGGTTGAAATCCTACCTGCCTTTGGAGTGGATCAGGACACGGATAATCTGGCTTACTGAACATAATTTAATTACTATTAATTTATAAATTTTAAGAAAAATACTCAAAATGGAAAATCATCTCAACAATTAGCAAATAATAAATGTAACAAAGGCTGTGATGATATATAAGTACCAACATAAATACGAAAATTAAACAGAAATTCAAAGGGTTTAAACTAGGTGAATGGAAACTATTAGCAGTAATCCAGATTGGAGGACATGCACTAATGATTTTGAAATTGAACAGTGAACCGAAAAGAAATGTGATTATAATTTGAAACAAACTCTGTGGTAAGGAAAATAAATTTCTTTTCAGTAATTCACTTCTGTCTATTCCTGTTTCTTTTTCTCTTCCAAAGTTAACACTTATTAATTCTTGTACCAACCAGTGACCAAAGACAGCATTCCACAGAGATGTCAGACTTCACACCTTTTCAGAAAAAAGACGCAAAAGGATTTTCAATCCCACAATTTCATTCTGAAGAAAAAGGCTGCGCTCCCCAGAGTTCTCTCTGGTCTTTAGCCCTCGCTAGCCACCAACAATCAAATTATTTATTTCACCATGGGGCCTTGGCTGGTCAGAAATTATCTGTTGCATTTTCTACATCATAACAGTAACTGCACTTCAAAAGTGTTGCTCAGCTGGAAAACATTTTCATTCTTCCAAAGGTTGCAAAAAAAATGTACTAAGCAAGCATACGTTGATCTTTATCTACAACATATTCAGCACAATAAAATCCAAAACTTCATGAAAGCAAATAAATATTTTCACATGAAAGCTTCATTTATACAGTACTCAATACACTAAAGTATTAGGAACCTTTGCACAATAATATTTTGTGTGGAAGCGCGAATATTGTACAATTGTTCATTGTATTAGACTTTGCTGATCTTAAAGTAACTGGATTCCCAGTAAACCTACAGATAAGCATGAAACTGTTCATACTTTCCGCATGTAGTTGAAAATCACAACACCAGGTTATAGCCCAACAGGTTTATTTGGAAGCACTAGCTTTTGGAGCACTGCTCCTTCATCAGGTGGTTGTGAACATGTGCACGTAAACGGTAAGCAATACCCAGCAGCACATAGCTTCTTCCAAACTTTAGTTGCGACTGGGGATCTAGCTGTTTAAAATCAAAGTGAGGTATTGATAATTTCAGATCTGTCAGTGATGACAGTAATGTTAAAGGCAATTAGAAATGTAAGACACAAGTACAAGCAAACCTCAAGATGGGATTTATTTATTTCCCTCAACTGTAACTAAATAAAACTAAATGTTGCTTGGACTGCTTTACATAAGGAGCAAAGAGTGTGCTACAGAGGTGGAGATTCCAGATACCAACTGAATAGGACTAAACAAAAAGCATTTGGAAGCAAAAGTTTAAATAGTGACTAATTACCACAGATTCCCAAAGGAGAACTCCCAAAACCACCAAATAACCTTACCACAGTCAGCCCCATCTAAATATTTCCAAGAAAGAGTGTCAAGATGTTATCCTTCACAGATCTTTAAAATTCACATTTGGGAGGCCAAATTACATGTTTTATCAACTAATTATTAATGTGATGATATTGCCAGTACTAAATTTAGCAATTTTGATTCAAATAAAAAAGGATTGCAACATAGGTCAAGGTAGAGACTATTGGCACTTCTACACCACAAGTGCAGGCAAGTTTTCCTTTGTTGGACACATGCTCTGATCAGAACGAGTCCGGGTCTCAAAGGCAAAGCAAAGTGTTAAGGTCTTGCCATTGGATGCTGGCTTCTAGTTTTGGCAATGTAAATACAAAGCCAGTTGCGCACACTCACTCTCTGTATTTATAGAGGACTAGCAAAGACACCAGGCTTCTACTGACAGCAAGGAGATAACTCTCTCTAAACAGTGTATGATTTTACATGTGAAATGCTTAAAAGGTTGTTACAACGGAGGCTAGCATTTTACTCTAAGTACAGTTTTTTTTTAAAAAGGGTTGCATGATTATTACAGCTAAGTACAAGACCAGTATCAATGTTCACATAATCATGATTATAATACGTGATTATTCTTTCTGTAAAATAAAATTGCACATATCCAGAATTTCAGGGAAAAGAAGCAAATCACATAAACCTTCTCGGCAGGAACACACAATGAACAAAGCAGTCTTTTTGATTCCATTACAAAGCTTTTTTTTCCACAAAAAAGGAGCCAATAGTCACATCTTTAGCCTGCTTCTTAGAAACAGACCAGAATTTTTCACTCGCCACAACTGCCATATTATGCGACAGCCTACAATCATAAAGTAACCACAGCTATGACAGGAGCTTAAATTCGTCTGTTCCGTAAGGTCACTTTCACAATCTCCAACATTGTGAGCAGCAGCAATTAACATAAAAAACATTATAAAGATCAGATCACTTACACCAGGTTTTATTCATTTTCTTTGCACTCACCCCAACCAATCCATGAAGTACAGACTGGAACTGCTATGCACAGTCCAGAGCGCTCAAAGGCAGCCATTCTTGACCATTTATATATGCGTTAAGGCACCATAACCAAATCTAATATTTCCTTTATGAATGCAGTGTTCGGTTTCACTTGAAATGTGCAGGAAGCCAATTATCACACTCTTAGCCGCTGCCAAAGTTCTGATCAACTATACCAGCAGAAACAATCATATCTTGAATTGTCTGTTTGCCCAGGTATTTGATCTGTATTGGCTGGGCATATCTGTTGAGACTAAACAAACGTGCCTGTCACCTTTGAACAATGCTTGACAAAGATACTGCTTCTCATTTCAGAAAAGCAAGCTGCAGTTCTGACTGATGTTCTCACCAATGTAATAAAACAAAAGAATTGCAAATGCTGAAAATCTGAAACAAAGACAGAAATTGCTAGAAAAACTCAACAGGCCCAGCAGCATCTGTGGAGAGAAGGCAGAATTAATGCTTTGGATCCAGGTCACTGGACCAAAATGTTAACTCTGCTTTCTCTCCACAGGTGCTGCCAAGCCTGCAGAGTTTTTCTAGCAATTTCTGTCTTTGTTCGTCACCAATGTATTTATTTTGTCAGTCAGTTAACACCAGCGTCATTAGCAGCAGCAGCAAACTGATAGTGTAAACAAGAGTGTTGATGCTACCACTACTAGGATCAGCGCACAGCTGTCAAACAGATGGTTCAAACCATCACCTGCACCAGCAACACTAACTGGCCACTGAAAACAGCCTTCATAGACCGTCAACAGCAAACACAATGGCAGGAGCATTCTTAACCTTTATAGGCCACTTTTGGAATATTGCGTGCAATTCTGGTCTCCTTCCTAGCGGAAGGATGTTTGAAACTTGAAAGGGTTCAGAAACGATTTATAAGGATGTCGCCAGGATTGGAGGATTTGAGCTACTGGGAGAGGTTGGGCTGTTTTCCCTGGAGCGTCGGCAGCTGAGGGATGACCTTATAGAGGTTTATAAAATCATGAGGGGCATGGAAAGGATAAATAGACATGGTCTTTTCCCTCGGATCAGGAAGTCCAGAACTAAAGGCCATAGGTTTAGGGTGAGGGGGGAAAGATATAAAAGAGACCCAAGGGGCAAATATTCACAGTGGGTGGTGTGTGTGTGGAATAGGCTACCAGAAGAAGTGGTGGAGGCTGGTATAATTGCAACATTTAAGAGGCATTTGGATGGGTATATGAATAGGAAGGGTTTGGAGGGATATGGGCCAGGTGCTGGCCGGTGGGACTAGATTAGGTTGGGATATCTGGTCAGCATGGACAAGTTGGACCAAAGGGTCTGTTTCTGTGCCGTACATCTCTATGACTCGAGATATCATTGAACTCTACTGACTGCACCCTGGCATCAGGCGAGCTTCTTTCAGAAAAACAATTCCAAACAACACATACGTACAGTGGTTTTAAATTGGAACCTGGTGTTGTAATGTTCGCCCATCACGAGAAGTAGAGCTGATCGAACAGTGAAGTTAGGAGCCAGTACTGGAAACCACTTTAGCAACCAGTTCTACAATATAACTAGACCACAGGATATAGTGAGATCACTCCATTACACTGGTTCATTATTATACACAAAGATAAGTTATCAAATGCTCAGCAAAAACACTAAATTTCAGTGGTTCAGATACACTTGAAGATCCAAGTACCTACTTGCAAACAAAAGTAAAGTAGCAAAATCATTTCAAACAAGACCACTTCAAAAGCTCAAAACGGATACCCACTCAACGTATTAAAGCAATTGCGAGCAGGAACAAAGTAGGACTGGACCTCAGTCATAAGGTGGGACATCCACTTTAAGAATGTTTCTAAATCTCATGCGGGGCCAGGGGGTTGACAAGCCACCCGTGCAAGCCTCCATTACAGACACTATTTCAAAAGGTCAAGGTATGATGCACCCAATCAAGATAAAAATTGGCACTACCCATTTCTGTTGGCAAAGAGTCATCAATAGCCACTCGTAGTTCAGCTGCCCCACCAAGCTGAAGGACCACCACTTTGGCAATGAGCCAGTAGAATAGTTCAGCTACATTGTAGGAAGCAGTACGAGTTTGAAAGCACATGAAGGACAGTATAAAATGAATGCCAATCTCCTCTGGGTCAGGAAAACATAGTCAATAGAGAGCTCAATATGGACATTTCACTCCAAATCAAGGAACTAGGATTGCCAAACTTTTGGTGGTCTTTCAGATCCATTCCTCTTCTGGGGCTAGCTTACACTGAATCTAACGCTTTCAAATCAGTTTCATGGAATTAATCCATCGGGCTAGTAAACAGAAATGCTCAGAAATAGAATATGGATGCTATTTTATAGAAGGAGACAAAAGAACTCATGCTAACTCAAAAAAAGGCAATAAAATGGAAACAAATTTCAAAATGAGGAAATTAATGTCAGTGAGGCAAATAGGAACAATGCATTTACAGAACAAAATTCTGGACAGGGCAAATTCCCAGACCGAATCTCCTGACTGAAAAATCTGCAAGATGGGGCCACAGCCTCAGGTTAGGGTGGGATTCCTCAACTGGAAGAAACTTCTTCACTCAAAAGACGGCTATTATTTGGAATTCTCTGCCCCAGAAGGTAGCGAATGGTCCATCATTCAAATATTAGGGATTTGGACTTCTCAAAATTAAGATCAGTCATCACCATACTCAATGAAGCAGATTCAAGAAGCCTTATAGTCTACATTCGCTCCTCATACTCCTTTTGTCAATAGAAGGATATGTTGCTAAAGAAAGATGAAGTAGAGTGGCAGGAGGCACTAGCAAAGCATATAAACTAGTATTGGGCCAAATAGCTTCACTTAACTAAACTTACAAACAAAATGTAAGCTATTGTTAAATGATTGCTTTGAAAGCACAACCGCAAAGGCCCAGCATGTGGAATTTATGTTCAGAGCAAAAGGTAAGTTACAGCACATAAATAAAAGGACACAGGATGAGAATGTCACTGGCTAGCCCAGCATTTATAACTAATCTCGAATTGCCCAGAAAAAGGTGAGCATCAACCACTTCCTTGAACTGCCTCAGTGCGTCAGGTATAGGTACACCCATAACGTTGTTAAAAAGGGAGGTTCAAGATTTTGATCCAGCAACAGCGAAGGAACCATGTAAGCACCAAGAGTTCATCACCCTGCACTTGCGACCATTTGAAGGAAGAAAATAAGACCTATTGCAGGGATAACCCTGCCTCCTTAAATCGGTTCCTTCAAGTGGTTGAACAGCTTCTGCTGGAATCAGAAAACAGATTCCAACTATCAATAGGCAGTGGACATGACCTTCCAAGCGTGACAAATCCAAAAACGGCAGAGACTGCCGCAGCTATCTTGATACATTACCTTCTTTGACCTCACAAAGGCCTTAGACTCTATCTACCAGGAGGGTTAAGGGAGGTCCTCCTCAATTTGGTCGCCTACAGAAATAAGCATTGTCCTTTGCTTGCTGTGTGACAATATGCAAGACATGATTTTCACCAACAATTCTGACTGACCCAATACCTGAGCAAACTAAAATCAAGCAAACCTGTGTCATCGCACCAACACTCTTCTCCACCTTCTTTCCTACAATATTTGCCTCCATTTCTGTAAAGATTCCACAAGAATGGAACTTCTTTTCCAGATACACTGGAGACCATTCAATCAAAGTTTGAGAGAAGATTTGTAGCTCGGGTGCTCGTTGTTGTGGTTCAGTTCGCCGAGCTGGGAATTTGTGTTGCAGACGTTTCGTCTCCTGTCTAGGTGACATCCTCAGTGCTTGGGAGCCTCCTGTGAAGTGCTTCTGTGTTGTTTCCTCCGGCATTTATAGTGATTTGTATCTGCCGCTTCCAGTTGTCAGTTCCAGCTGTCCGCTGCGGTGGCCGGTATATTGGGTCCAGGTCGATGAGCGTATTGATTGAATCTGTGGATGAGTGCCATGCCTCTAGGAATTCCCTGGCTATTCTCTGTTTGACCAGTGTAGTGTACAAAATCCCACGCAAGGACTGCACAAAACACTACGTAGGACAAACAGGAAGACAGCTAACGATCCGCATCCATGAACACCAACTAGCCATGAAACGACACGACCAGCTATCCTTAGTAGCCACACACTCAGATGACAAGCAACATGAGTTCGACTGGGACAACACTACTATTATAGGACAAGCCAAACAGAGAACAGCCAGGGAATTCCTAGAGGTATGGCATTCATCCACAGATTCAATCAATAAGCACATCGACCTGGACCCAATATACCAGCCAGTGCAGCAGACAGCTGGAACTGACAACCGGAAGCGGCAGAGACAAATCGCTATAAATGCCGGAGGAAAGATCACAGAAGCGCTTCACAGGAGGCTCCCAAGCACTGAGGATGTCACCTAGACAGGGGACGAAACGCCTGCAACACAAATTCCCAACTCGGCGAACAGAACCACAACACCATTCAATCAGCATCACGTTCAGTCCATAACCAAGACCACCTCAATGCCTATTGTCATTGATCTGTATTGTGGCCCAGATGTGAAGTTTTGACACTAAAATACTCAACCTCTTTCAAATCCCTCCACAGCTTTGTTCTTATCTATCTTTGCAGTCTCCCATATCAACACTACGATGAGGGCTGTGCCTTCAGTTGCCTAGTCCCCAAGTCTGGAATGCACTCCTTACGTTTAGATCAGAGTGGTGCTAGAAAAGCACAGCAGGTCAGGCAGCATCCGAGGAGCAGGAAAATCGATGTCTCGGGCAAAAGCCCTTCATCAGGAATGTGATCACACTTTCATTTGAACTAATATCAAGTTATGTGACTTGGTGCAACACCTTGCTCGATCACACCCTTGCAAAGCACCTTGGGACATTTAATCACAAGACAATGCAATTACTGTGGTTAGGCATTTTGAGGGTGGCATATGATCCAGAAGAAAAAAAACTACACATCTCCAAATTCCTTCTTTTAAAAAAATTCTAAGGCTAGTAATCTGCCTGTGGAGTTATTCTGCCAACAAACTAAGAGGACTTTGTTAGCTCAGTCAGCTGAACAGACTGTTTGGGGAGCCAATGGCCTAAGGGTATTATCGCTGTACTGTTAATCCAGACAACCTGGTAATGTTCTGGCGACCCAGGTTCAAATCCTGCCACAGCAGATGGTAGGATTTGAATTCACTTCTTTTAAAAATCTGGAATTAGGAGTCTAATGATGACAATGAATCCATTGTTGGTTGTCAGAAAAATCCATTTGTATCTTTTAGGGAAGGAAACTGCCACTATTACCTGGCCTTGCCTGGCCTACAAATGACTCTAGACCTACAGTAATATGGTTGACAGTTAACTGCCCGCTGGGCAATCGGATGCTGGCCTAGCTAGCGTCACACTGATTCTGTGAATGAATTTTTAAAAATTATAAATAGGAAGGTTTACTATCTCAGACGGCAGAAGTTCCACCACCTCCCCCTCAAGGCAATCGAAATTCTAGCATCCATATTTGTAAAAATCATTTACTATCACATATACTTAGCTTATCAATAAGATGCACATTTATTTCACACAACAGCATGACAGTGATTCCTGGTAGCTTAATATTGAAAATCTCAAAAGTGGAATAGAATAGGAATGGCAGCCATCAGTACCATCATAACATGACATGGGATGTGGAATATTAGTCCCTTAGCCAAGAACACATGCTTGAGGATCAGAGAAGAAATGGGCATTCAAGAAATTTTGTCATTACAGCCTGACCATCCATTACTATGTTTGCACATCAGATTCTTGGTTTGGAAGTTTTAAACTCTGGTGTCTGCACATGCTTCAGAGATCCTGAGCAGCTTTCTGCTTCAAGGCTACACACTTTTGGGAAAACAGGACCATAGTAATCTCAGCAATCAGAAACAAATTCCCATGGCCTCGGCCCTTCTAATCAACTTGCATGAGAAAACATCAACAAGCAGGCATTGAACAGCAAGCACCAGAAGAGTAAGGCTGAGCCAGTAAGCACATGGTTATGTGCTGCTCCACTAGATGCTCGAAATGCAAAATCAAGAGAGACCTGTGCTCATGTCTCCGAAGTGGAAAGCTGGCTTTTGAGCAAATATCAGTGATTCTACAAGTAAAATGACAACTTACAAGTTCAACGCCAACACCTTTCTCATATTAATCAATGTAGAAATCAACTTCAAGGTTCAGAGCTATCCAGGATTATTCTAACTCATTTCATACCAGTATTGTCAAAGGGATCATAGCAAAGCTGGTCAAATTATGACATAAGCATGGTATTGCAAAGGACAGACAGAGTGAGACTGTGACGCTCTTCAGTGACACTGCAGAGGTGCGAGGTTATGCCTCTGTACAGGTCAATTAGAAAATTAGAAAAATACTCAACTTGCATAAATATCATCTTGTAACTGGAAAATCCAAACAAGAAACAGAAACTTCAAATCTCCATATGATAATGGAAGCTACTATGAAGATGAAGGAACAAAGACATTCCTTCCAATCAAAGTCTTTGTTCCAGGCTTTATGAAATATAAAGCACGTGGCTATAGTGGGGGTGGCTCAGTAAAAAGATGAGAAGATGAAGGTGTTGGCGGGGTGGGGGGGGGGGGGGCACACAGAGAAGAGGAAAGTGGTTCACATGTGGAGGGATGCCAAGACAGTGGGGTGTCACACAATTGGAGGAATACAGAAGGGCCATGGTACATGATCAGGGGCTTACAGGGGTCAATCAAAGTTCAGGTGGTATACAGGGGGGCACCCCTAGATCAGGGGGTGTGCAGGAGGGCACCACTAGATCAGGGGATATACAGGGGGGCAACCCGAGATCAGAGGGCATCCCTAGATCGGGGGTATACAGGGGGCATCCCTAGATCAGGTGGTATACAGGGGGCATCCCTAGATCAGGGGGTATACAGGGGGCATCCCTAGATCAGGGGGCATACAGGAGGGCACAAGATCAGGGCAACATAAGGAGGGAGCAGTGGTGATCAGAGGGGATTGGGCAGACAGGGTCCACACGGAGGAGGGCCAGTGAAGGGAAACAGGGCAGGGGAAGAGTTTGCGGGGCTAGGGGGCGGGGAATGTGTGGGGGCGGTGGGGTAATTTGTGAGGGCCGGGGGGGGGGGGGTTGTTGGAGCCGGGGGGTAGTTTGTAGGGATCGGGGGGGGGGGGGGGGGTGTTAGTTGGTCGGGGCCGGTGGGGGGGGGGGGGGGGGTAGTTTGTAGGGACCGGAGGGGGTAGTTTGTGGGGGCAGGGGGACGGGGAGGCAGTTTGTGGGGGGTGGGGGGGTAGTTTGTGGGGGCAGCGGGGGGTAGTTTGTGGGGGTAGTTTGAGGGGGCGGGGGATAGTTTGTGTGGGGGTGGGGGGGCAGTTTGTGGGGGCAGGGGATAGTTTTTGGGGGGGGCGCAGTTTGCAGGGGGTGCAGTTTGCGGGGGGGGCAGTCCGTGGGGAGGGCAGTCCGTGGGGGGGGCAGTCCGTGGGGGTAGTTTGTGGGGGGGGTGGGCCGGGGAGTAGTTTGTGGGGGGGGGGGGGGGCAGGGGGGTAGTTTGGGGGGCGGGTGGGGGGTAGTTTGTGGGGGGGGGGGGTAGTTTGTGGGGGGGCGGGGGGTAGTTTGTGGGTGGGGGGCGGTGGGTAGTTTGTGGGGGGGGGTGTTTGTGGGGGCAACGGGGGGTAGTTTGTGGGGGGAGCGGGGGCAGTTTGGGGGGGTAGTTTGAGGGGGCGGGGGATAGTTTGTGTGGGGGTGGGGGGGCAGTTTGTGCGGGCAGGGGATAGTTTTTGGGGGGGGGGGGGCGCAGTTTGCAGGGGGGGCAGATCGTGGGGGAACGGGGGGTAGTTTGTGGGGGCGGGGGGCCGGGGAGTAGTTTGGGGGGGGGGGGGGGTAGTTTGGGGGGCGGGTGGGTAGTTTGTGGGTGGGGGGTAGTTTGTGGGTGGGGGGGCGGGGGGTAGTTTGTGGGGGGGGGGGCGGGGGGTAGTTTGTGGGGGGGGGGCGGGGGGTAGTTTGTGGGGGGGGGCGGGGGGTAGTTTGTGGGGGGGGGCGGGGGGTAGTTTGTGGGGGGGGGCGGGGGGTAGTTTGTGGGGGGGGGCGGGGGGTAGTTTGTGGGGGGGGGCGGGGGGTAGTTTGTGGGGGGGGGCGGGGGGTAGTTTGTGGGGGGGGGCGGGGGTAGTTTGTGGGGGGCGCGGGGGTAGTTTGTGCGGGGGGAGGCAGTTAGCGGGGGGGAGAAGGGCAGTTAGCGGGGGGGAGAAGGGCAGTTAGCGGGGGGGAGAAGGGCAGTTAGCGGGGGGGAGAAGGGCAGTTAGCGGGGGGGAGAAGGGCAGTTAGCGGGGGGGAGAAGGGCAGTTAGCGGGGGGGAGAAGGGCAGTTAGCGGGGGGGAGAAGGGCAGTTAGCGGGGGGGAGAAGGGCAGTTAGCGGGGGGGAGAAGGGCAGTTAGCGGGGGGGAGAAGGGCAGTTAGCGGGGGGGAGAAGGGCAGTTAGCGGGGGGGAGAAGGGCAGTTAGCGGGGGGGAGAAGGGCAGTTAGCGGGGGGGAGAAGGGCAGTTAGCGGGGGGGAGAAGGGCAGTTAGCGGGGGGGAGAAGGGCAGTTAGCGGGGGGGAGAAGGGCAGTTAGCGGGGGGGAGAAGGGCAGTTAGCGGGGGGGGAGAAGGGCAGTTAGCGGGGGGGTAGAAGGGCAGTTAGCGGTGGTGAAGAAGGGCAGTTAGCAGGGGGGGAGAAGGGCAGTTAGCGGGGGGGAGAAGGGCAGTTAGCGGGGGGGAGAAGGGCAGTTAGCGGGGGGGAGAAGGGCAGTTAGCGGGGGGGAGAAGGGCAGTTAGCGGGGGGGAGAAGGGCAGTTAGCGGGGGGGAGAAGGGCAGTTAGCGGGGGGGAGAAGGGCAGTTAGTGGGGGGGAGAGGGAGGGCTGTTTGTGGGGAGGGGGGGCAGTTTGTGGGGGGGAGGGGGGGCAGTTTGTGGGGGGGGGAGGGCAGTTTGTGGGGAGGGGGGGAGGGCAGTTTGTGGGGGGGGGAGGGCAGTTTGTGGGGGGAGGAAGTTTGTGGGGGGAGGAAGTTTGTGGGGGGAGGAAGTTTGTGGGGGGAGGAAGTTTGTGGGGGGAGGAAGTTTGTGGGGGGAGGAAGTTTGTGGGGGGAGGAAGTTTGTGGGGGGGGGGCAGTTTGTGGGGGGGGGGCAGTTTGTGGGGGGGGGCAGTTTGTGGGGGGGGGCAGTTTGTGGGGGGGGGCAGTTTGTGGGGGGGGGCAGTTTGTGGGGGGGGGAAGAGGGCAGTTCGTGGGGGGGGGGAGGGCAGTTCGTGGGGGGGGGGAGGGCAGTTCGTGGGGGGGGGAAGGCAGTTCGTGGGGGGGGGAGGGCAGTTTGTGGGGGGGGCAGTTTGTGGGGGGGGCAGTTTGTGGGGGGGGGCAGTTTGTGGGGGGGGGCAGTTTGTGGGGGGGGGGGGGAGGGCAGTTTGTGGGGGGGGGGGGAGGGCAGTTTGTGGGGGGGGGGGGAGGGCAGTTTGTGGGGGGGGGGGAGGGCAGATTGTGGGGGGGGGCCAGTTTGTGGGGGGGGCCAGTTTGTGGGGGGGAGGGCAGTTTGTGGGGGAGGAAGTTTGTGGGGGGGGGCAGTTTGTGGGGGGGGCAGTTTGTGGGGGGGGGCAGTTTGTGGGGGGGGCCAGTTTGTGGGGGGGGGCAGTTTGTGGGGGGGGGCAGTTTGTGGGGGGGGGGCAGTTTGTGGGGGGGGGGCAGTTTGTGGGGGGGGGCAGTTTGTGGGGGGGGGGCAGTTTGTGGGGGGAGGCAGTCTCCCCCCCCGGACCCCGCGGCCCTCTCCAAGTCGCTCACTCACCCCGTGTGCTGGCCCTCGGCACCGACTCCACTAAAGCCACTGTCCGCCTGTCATCGCCAGGGGATCGCCTGCGTTGCGCCGCACCAGCCTCCCCGGGACTGCGGGGCGGGCGTTCTGTGTTCTCTCTCTGGTCCGCAACGAAAACCCGGTGCAAACGCTGGCGGCGGGGAGGGGGAGGGGGTGGTGTGGGGGGTGCGGATGGTACAGAGATTCCTATTTACCGCCGGCTGCAGTGGATGGTGGAAACCATCGTCGGGGAGCCCGAAGCCAGCGGGACGAGGCGACACCGAGCACCGCGGCCGCGATCTCCATCCCGCCCCGGGAGCCTCGCCTTTGCCCAGGCCAGAGACGGGAGAGTAGGGCGGGGAAGACCACCTGAAAACGGAAATGATGCACGGCCCGTCGCTCGTCTCCCCCGCCTTGATGGACAGGTAGGAAGCCAGAGCTCGGCCAATCGCAACCAGGCACTCGGTGCTGGGGCGGGGCTAGTCTGGCAGCCCGCTCACCCTGGTGCTGTCCATCACCCGGATTGACAACACTGTCGACCAATCAGAGGCGGCGCAGGGGCTGTGGGCACGCGGCCTCCCTGGAAGAGAATGCAGAGAGCACGTCTGTGCTGGCAAAGGAGCTGTTCAGTGCATTCACAACATTACGTCGCTGCTTGAACCACAACCGTTTGCATTTATCACATAAAGCCTTTTATTCATCTAAAGCATGCAACATTTTAGGGTTTTTTTTGGTATAAATTTCAAACCTTCGTATCTAACCCAACTGGGGCTATCCTGATGGTATAGGCAGTTTGCTTCAGCAATTGGGGGAGATGTCATTTCACAGCATTGGCTTCAGTGGAGCTGAATGTTGACCGAGTGATTTGCACCTTTTACTGCTTTGGACACACAGTTGCAACAGATATTGTTGGGGTCCAAAGAAAGATTCGACTGCACCAGAAGAACTTTGGAAGTTTCGAAGCGTTATCCTATCAGCTTGCCGCTCTGCTTTAAATCAAAGTCAGGACCTTTAATCCAGCATCATTTAATTTTTATTGCCCTGATCACAGACATTGCTGGTTGAGCGTTAATATGTGCCTTTGCAAGTGCCACTTCTCGACTTCTGATAAACAACTACAGCGAAGTTATTTTATATTTGTAAAACTTTTTTTAAGATGAAGGCGAATTCTCGACACCTTGTCAAAGAAAAATATCTTTCAGAGGAACAGGGAGAGCCCATTCACAATATTACTTTTCCGAATCCACATACACCCAATCCTGAGGAAGGATTACTTTACCCGAAACGTTAACTCTGGTTTCACTCCACAGACGCTGTCAGACCTGCTGAGTTTTTCCAGCAATTCCTATGTTTGTATTTACACCCCAGTGCCCCCCGCTCCCCTTTTTTAAGCAAAGTACCGTAAACTTTCTTGACCTTATAATTGAAATCGAATCACTTCGTTGACAAAATTCAACACACATGGCTTTGATCAACGCTAGACCAGAAAGTCACTATTTCCAATTACTCCTGTGAGCTCGAAAAACTTGCACTTTATAAATAAATCATGCCGAATTTAGAGACGGCTGTGATATTTACAGACCAGTCAAATTCCCCCCTCCCACACAGCTCGATGCAAGGTGAAATAGTTTCGCTGTACCTACCATTGCAGTGTCCCGCCAGCTATATTAGGTTGAGTCTAGAGCTCAGTCAGATCTTTAACAGTCTTTCCATTCAGACTGCTGTCACTGACCCCCGCATTCTGAAGAAGCTGAAAGGTCGCAGATTTTTCGTCGAATGAATCCGATCACATTTCCTCTCTTTGAAAAGGTCCTCCCCTTCCCTCCTGCTACAATTGCTTCCTTCTCCCAGGTAGTTGCAAAGCGCAAACATACACACACTAGACAGGCAGTTCAGAGCCAGCCAACCATTTGCACTGTGAGCAAATCTATAATAGTGCACAGCTCCAACCAATCCAGTCACCCCTGATATCATAAACCGTGCCCTCCTGCTGAAGCAGGTATATCAAATCGCCAGCCATTCGATAAAACAGGAGTTTAAAAAAGGAAACATGTTTAGACTTTAAAACAGGCTGTGACAGCATGAAGACACAGCCGAGAGGAGAGCTGTGCCAACGCATTTAACAGCAAAACGTCAAAAGTGCAGATTAGTCTCAAATGTGAATGGCAATAAAAAGCTGGGAAGACTGAGTCACACATGGTTTTGTCTATCAATCATTCTTGAGGAGGCGCTGCCATTAGCCAAGCTGAGATACGTGCAGTTACTGAAAAGGAATCTGCATTTACATGTCACCCTTACTATGGTAAAATATATCGAGGTGCTTAGTAGGTGTGTTATCAGTTAAAATTGGGAGCTGGCATAGACTCAGTGGGCCAAACGGCCTCAATGCTGTGCCATAATTCTCGGATTCTATGGTTGGCCTACATAAGGATAGTGACAAAAAGCTTCATAGTGGAGACCAAATACGTCACTTTATGGAGCATCTTAATGCAGGGGAGAGAGGTTTCTGGTCATTTCAGAAGTACCGGTAGAGGCAGCTGAAGATATGGCCATCAATGGCAGTTCGATAGAAATCAGGACATGCAAGGGGCCAACATTTGAGGGATGCTATAAGCTGGAAGCAGGAAAGAATGAAAGCAACATTGGAATACCGAGGTAACAGCGAAGCACAAAAACAAGCAATGGCAGCAGGCCATTCAGCCTCTTAAACCTGTTCTGCCTACAAATTAGATCAAGCCCATCTCAGAATCACAGAATTGTTATGGTGTCAAATGAAGCCATTTGGCCCATTGTGCCTGTATCGATTCTATTACCGAATATGATTTTTCTGCCTTTTCCCATAGCTTTGAACGCCATTTCTATCCAAATAATCAACCAATGCCCTTATGAATGCCTCAATATGTATTTTAGTTGAATTTAACTTCCTTACTACTCTTATTGAATAAAGATATATCACTGTTAACATTTTCAATTAACATCAAAGGTATAGCATCTTTCCGACAGAAATGCCAGATTTTCACTGTCCATTAGAGTTCTGAAGAAGGGTCACTGAACCTGAAACATTAACTTTGCTTTCTCTCCACAGATGCTGCCAGACCTCCTGAATCTTTTCAGCAATTTCTGCTTTCTGAATACACTACAGTCTTTCCAATGTAAATATATCCTTCCTGAAATAATATTTGGAGAGCCTAAAGTATTTCTTAAGCCCTTTCTGGCTGCATGTGTTTTTTAACATCTTATGACAAAAGGTCATTGTGGGGAAGTGTGAGCTTATATGCTTTGGCAGGAAGAACAGAGGAATAGAAGAGCTGAATATTATTTAAATGGAAAAAGGCTACAGAATTCTGCAGCACAGAAGGATTTGTAAGTCCATGTGCATAAGTCATAAAAGGCTATAGCATGCAAGTTCAGTAGTTGATGGGGAAGACAAATGGAATGTTTGCTTTTATTTCAAAGATAATGGAATTCAAAATATGGAAGTCTTGCCAAAACTATTCAAGGCACTAGTTAGGCCACACTTGCAATATTGTGAACAGTTTTGGCCCCTAAGGACCAAGGGGACCTTGGTCCCCTTGATTCTAAGGAATGCTGCACTCTGTAGCTTTTGGTGATTTATGCACAAAGACTTCCAAATCCCTCTGTGCTGCAGCTTTCGGCAGCCCTTTTCCATTTAAATAACATTCAGCTCCTCTATCCCACTGTTCTTCCTGCTAAAGTGCAGAAACTCACATTTCCCCACAATGCTCAGAAGGTGTTAAAGACACACTGGCATTGGAAGGAGTCCAGAGAAGACTCTCTAAGTTTATTCTAGGTGTGGAGGGATTGTCTTGTGAAGAGTGGTTGAGTAGGTTTGTCCTCCTTGGAATTAAGAAAAATGAGGGGTGTCCTTATTGAAACATACCGATTCTTTAGCAACTTGACAGAGATTGGAGCAGAGGGATTGAAGGGCTGCGTGTTGTGAGGGTGAGAGGTTGGAGCCCTCCAATCTCTCTGCTCCAATCCCGACCTCACCACCAAGCCAGCAGATAAAGGGGGCGCAGTGGTAGTCTGGCGCACTGACCTCTACACCGCCGAAGCCAAACGCCAACTCGAGGACACCTCTTCCTACCGCCCCCTCGACCATGAACCCAACCCCCCATCATGAAACCATCATCTCCCAGACCATACAGAACCTCATCACCTCAGGAGATCTCCCACCCACAGCTTCCAACCTCATAGTCCGGGAACCCCGTACTGCCCGGTTCTACCTCCTTCCCAAGATCCACAAACCTGACCACCCTGGCTGACCCATTGTTTCAGCATGCTCCTGCCCCACTGAACTCAGCTCTACCTACCTCGACACTGTCCTATCCCCCCCCAGTCCAGGAACTCCCCACATACGTTTGAGACACCACCCACCCACTCCACCTCCTCCAAGACTTCCGTTTCCCCAGCCCCCAACGCCTCATCTTCACCATGGATATCCAATCCCTCTACACCTCCATCCGCCATGACCAGGGCCTCCAAGCCCTCTGTTTTTTTCCTCTCCCAACGTCCCCAACAGTACCCTTCCACCGACACTCTCATTCGTTTGGCCGAACTGGTCCTCACCCTTAACAATTTCTCCTTCGAATCCTCCCACTTCCTCCAAATCAAAGGGGTAGCCGTGGGCACACATATGGGCCCCAGCTATGTCTGTCTCTTTGTTGGCTATGTTGAACAATCGATCTTCCGTAATTACACCGGCACCACTCCCCACCTCTTCCTCCGCTACATTGATGACTGCATTGGCGCCACCTCGTGCTCCCAAGAGGAGTTTGAGCAATTCATCAACTTCACCAATACATTCCACCCTGACCTTAAATTTACCTGGACCATCTCTGACACCTCCTTCCCCTTCCTGGACCTCTCCATCTCCATTAATGACGACCGACTTGACACCAACATTTTTTACAAACCCACTGACTCCCACAGCAAAGTGGATTACACCTCTTCCCACCCTACCTCTTGAAAAAATGCTATCCCGTATTCCCAATACCTCCGCCTCCGCTGTATCTGCTCCCAGGAGGACCAGTTCCACCACAGAACACACCAGATGGCCACCTTCTTTAGAGATCGCAATTTCCCTTCCCACGTGGTTAAAGATGCCCTCCAACGCATCTCGTCCACATCTGCACCTCCGCCCTCAGACCCCACCCCTCCAACCGTAACAAGGACAGAATGCCCCTGGTGTTCACCTTCCACCCTACCAACCTTTGCATAAACCAAATCATCCGCCGACATTTCCACCACTCCAAATAGACCCCACCACCAGGGATATATTTCCCTTCCCACCCCTTTCCGCCTTCCGCAAAGACCATTCCCTCCGTGACTACCTGGTCAGGTCTATGCCCCCCTACAACCCACCCTCCCATCCTGGCACCTTCCCCTGACACCGCAGGAATTGCAAAACCTGCGCCCACACCTCCTCCCTCACCTCCAACCAAGGCCCTAAAGGAGCCTTCCACATCCATCAAAGTTTTACCTGCACATCCACCAATATCATTTATTGTATCCGTTGCTCCCGATGCGGTCTCCTCTACATTGGGGAGACTGAGCGCCTCCTAGCAGAGCGCTTTAGGGAACATCTCCGGGACATCCACACCAATCAACCACACCGCCCTGTTGCCCAACATTTCAACTTCCCCTCCCACTCTGCCGAGGACATGGAGGTCCTGGGCCTCCTTCACCGCCGCTCCCTCACCACCAGACGCCTGGAGGAAGAACGCCTCATCTTCTGCCTTGGAACACTTCAACCTCAGGGCATCAATGTGGACTTCAACAGTTTCCTCATTTCCCCTTCCCCCACCTCTCCCCTGTTCCAAACTTCCAGCTCAGCACTGTCCCCATGAATTGTCCTACCTGCCTATCTTCTTTTCCACCTATCCACTCCACCCTCTCCCCCTCCGACCTATCACCTTCATCCCTCCCCCACTAACCTATTGTACTCTATGCACTTTCTCCCCACCCCTCTAACTTATCTCTCCACCCTTCAGGCTCTCTGCCTGTATTCCTGATGAAGGGCTTTTGCCCGAAATGTCGATTTTACTGCTCCTTGGATGCTGCCTGAACTGCTGTGCTCTTCCAGCACCACTAATCCAGAATCTGGTTTCCAGCACCTGCAGTCATTGTTTTTACCTATATTCAAGGGTTGTCCAATCAGCCATGATCTCATTGAATGGTGGACCAGTCACAATGGGCCAAATGGCCTCCATCTGCTTCTATATCTTGTAGTCTTATGGACCTCTGTTTCTCTCTCCACAGGTTCTAACAGATCTGCTGAGTAGAACATAGAAACATAGAACCCACAAGCATGCTTCTCCATTCATTGTGGTCATAGTTGATCTTTGAGCTCAATACCCTAACCTGCCCTCCCACCGTATCCATTGACCCCTTAAGCCACATGAGCAATACTTACATTCTTCTTGAAAACACATAATATTTCAGCCTCAACCAAGGTTCACCACTCTCTGGGTTAAAAATTTCTCCTTATCTCCTCTCCCACATCCTATGACCCCCTGCTTCTGGACTTCCCTACCATCACGGAACACACTTCCTGCCTTTGACCTGTCTGGTCCTGTTAGAATTTTATTGATTTCTAGGAGATCCACCTTCATTAAGGGGAGGCGACAGCCTAGTGGTATTATCACTAAACTGTTAAACTCAGCTAATGTTCTGGGGATCTGGGTTTGAATGAAACTATTGTCAATTATCAGACAGCTATTTGGCTCAATAACATCCTTCAGTGAAGGAAACCTGTCAGCCTCACCTGGTCTGGCTTACATGTGACTCCAGAGCCTATGCAGTGTGGTTGACTGTCAGCTGCCCTCTGAAATGGCCTAGAAAGCCACACAGTTCTGTCCATCGCAACAAAGTCTCAACTAAGAATTGAAACGGGTTGGACAACCTGGCATTGACCTAGGCACTGGAAAAGACAAAGGCAAGAAACAGCATTCAACCGTGAAAAGTCATCCTTACTAACATCCAGGGGCTAGTGCCAAAATTGGAAAAACTGTCTCACAGACTAGTCAAGCTACAACCTGACATAGTTCAACTCATTGGATCATATCTTACAGACAACGTCCCTAACCACCATTACCATCCCTGGATATGTCCTGTCTCAATGGCAGGACAGACCCAGCAGAGATGCCAGCACAGTGGGATACAGTTGGAAGGGAGTTGCCCTGGAGTTCTCAACAAGTCTCGTAGTTTTGGGTTAAACATGAGTAAGGAAACTTCCTGCTGATTACCGTGTACTGTTCCCTGTCGGCTGATAAACCAGTACTCCTCCATGTAGAATAACTCATGGAGAAAGCACCGAGGGCGGTAAGGACACAAAATGTACTCTGGATGAGAGATTTCAGTGTCAACCACAGAATCTGACTCGGCAGTAATACTACTGATCAAGCTGTGCTGGTCATAAAGGATATAGCTGCTAGATTGGATCTGTGGCAGGTGGCGAGGCAACAACAAAAGGAAGAAACATACTTGACCTCATCCTCACCAGGCTGAAGATGCATCTGTCCATGAGGGTATAAGTAAGAGTAATCACCACACAGTCCTTATGTAGACAAAGTCCCACTTTACCATTGAGATCACCCTCAATACTGCCATTCGGGACAGAATTCTAGGATTTTGACCCAGCGACAGTGAAGGAACTACATCATATTTCCAAGTCAGGATGGTGAGTGGCTTGGAGGGGAACTTGCAGGTGGTGACTGCAATGGTTCAAGAAGGCACTAGGGATGGGCAATAAATGCTAGTATGCCCATATTCCATGAGTGAATACAAAAATTATCTTCTAAACTCCAGTGAATAAAATCCTAACTTAATCTTTCTTTGTGTGTCAGTCCTGCCATCACAGGAATCAATTTCATAGAATTATAGAATTCCCTACAGTGTGGAAACAGACCCTTCAGCCCAACAAGTCCACACTGAACCTCCCACCCAAATCCATTTCCCTACCCTATTACTTTACATTTATCCCTGACTAATGCAACTAGGAGAAAGTGAGGACTGCAGATGCTGGAGATTAGAGTCAAAGAATGGTGCTGGAAAAGCACAGCCGGTCAGGCAGCATCCAAGGAGCAGGAGAGTCAATGTTTCGAGCATTAGCTCTTCACCAGGAATGTGGGAAAGGCCCAAGGGTGCTGAGAGATAAATGGGAAAGGGGTGGAGCTGAGGGGAAGGGAGCTGTGAATGTGATAGGTAAATGAAGGTGGCAGGTGATGATGATAGGGAGCGGATGGATGGGAAAGAAAATGGACAGGTAGAACGGGGGGGGGGGGGGGGGGGCCGAGTTGGCAGGTTGGATCTGGGATAAAGTGGGGGGAAGGAAGATAACGAAACTGGGGAAACCAACTTTGATCCCATGTGGTTGGATGAGACATTTTTCCCTCCAGGCATCGGGTGACTAGAATTTGGTGGTGGAGGAGCCCAGTTTCCCCACCTCCCCTCGCCCCAACCTTATCCCAGATCTAACCCTCCAACTCGGCACCACCCTCTTGAACTGTCCATCTTCTATCCCACCTATCTGCTCCACCCTATCACCATCACTGCCGGCCATTCAGAAAAAGATCCATAAATTCCTAGTATTTCCTGTCTGCTAACCAATTTTCTATCTATCTCAACACGCTATTCCCAATTCAATACGTTTAATTACACATTCATCTCTTATGTGGGATTTTGTCACAAGCTTACTGCAAATTCAAAAACACCATATCCACTTGCTCCCCATGATATTAGTTACATCGTTGAAGAATTCAGGTAAATTTGTTAAGCATGATTTCCCTTTTGTAAATCCATGTAGACTGTGTCTGATTCTATCACTATTCTGCTTTAAAATCCTTGATAATGAATTCTGGCATCTTCCCCACGACCAACATTAGACTCACTGGTCAAGATTTCCCTGTTTTCTTTCTACCTCCATTTTAACTAGTGGGGTTACATTCTCTTGGTAAAAACAATGACTGCAGACGCTGGAAACCAGAGTCTGGATTAGTGGTGCTGGAAAACCACAGCAGTTCAGGCAGCATCCGAGGAGCAGTAAAATCAACATTTCGGGCAAAAGCCCTTCATCAGGAATAGAGGTTACATTCTCTGGGAATCTATATGAACTGTCCAAGAGTCCAAAGATCTTGGGATGACCACTAATTCATCCATTATTTCTAGGGTCGCTTCCTTAAATATGCTGAAATGTAAATTATCAGCTGTGGATATAAATCCAAACCCTGAAGTTTTGTGAAGAATTTGTTAATATTGAAATGGTGCACTTGCCTCTGCTGGTGGTGGAATATATCACAGCAGGCAAAATGTGAGCAGAGTTTTCAAAACAAATTGTTTGATTAGGTTAGCTTGAAGGTCTTCCGTGAAATGGGGTTCGTATTGAAAAGATTTTGTTTTCAACTTTGTAGTTACAAAACCTCAACCAGGCAGAGAAGTGCTGTGCAATTGTAATGATGTTAACATAGCATGATATATATGCACTACAGAGTGCCCTCTTTATTTGTTAGTTGCTATAGCTGCTTGCTAATATTTTGTGATTTCCGTAGAAGGACATTCAGATTTCCATGGAAGGACATTCCGATCTCTGTGTGGAGCATCATTCTGCCGTCTCTCTTTATTTAAATTATATTCTGCTTTTCTAGCCTTCCTAATAAAGTGGATATCCTAACTTTTTCCCACATTATACTCCACCTACAAAACTTTTGCCCACTCACTTAAGCTATCGTTACCTCTTTGCAGATCCCTTGAATCCTCCTTACAATTTGCTTTCTTATTTAGCTTTGTACAAGCAGCAAATTTGGCTACAATCTGTTTTGTCTTTTCATCCAAGTCATTGTATGGATTAAGAACAGTTGAGGCCCCAGCACTGATTCCCATGACACTCCACTAGTTATAGTTTGTCATACTGAACATGATATATTTATCCCAGCTCTGTTTCTTGTGGGTTAGCCAATCCTCTATCTTTGCTAATGTGTCATTTCCCAACACCATGAACATTTCAGCAAACTTTTATGTGGCACGTTATTGAATGCCTTTCGAAAATCGAAACACTCTCTCAATCTATTGTTGCCTCTTTATTCACCCGACTTGTTCCTTCCTGAAGAACTCCAATACATTTGCCAAACTTGATTTGCCTTTCACAAACAAGGCCGATGCTGTCTGACTGTATAACGATTTTCTGAACTTACTGCTGCTACTTCTTTAATAATAGACTCTAACATCTTCCCAATGACAGATGTTAACTGGCTGAAAAGTTTTCTGTTTTCTATTTCCCTTTATCCTTGAATTACATTTGAATTTACATTTGCAGATTTCCAACCTGTTGGGACCTCTCCAAAATCTAGGGAATTTTGAAGATTACAACCAATGTATCCACTATCTCTGCATTCATTTCTGTCAAGCACCGAGGATGAGAAATCCTTACTACAAAGATACGTGTGTCCATGGATGATGGGCTTTGTGGTATATTTCATGTTAGACTTGGATACTACACTGTGGAATGAGTAGACAAATGGCCCTTTACTCAATCTGTGCCAAGTGCTGAGGTCATGACTATTTAATGTACATTTAATGTGTCTTGTGGGATTTTTAGATAAAAAGCACCAAGCCCTGTAAGTCTTATTTATAACATATCAACCTTAAGTGGCAATTAGCAACAACTATTTTAGATCTCGAGACAGATAACCTTTTCCTTTAACTAGGTGATCTTCAGCTCAAAGCAGTTTGATTTGCATAGCAGTGATAAGGACAATGAGGGAATAAAAGTCTCAACCACTCACAATTTGTTATCTTTCACTAGGAAAGTGTAGGCATCTTCATACCCTAGATATAGCCTAATCCTCAAACCAACAACCATTTTGGTCCAATCAGATGCTGTAACTTGGCGAGTTTGGATGTGGGAGAGTTTCAGCCACATCTAAAGGCTTTAAAAAGTGCCCAGTGACCTTTAAGCCCATTGAGATGCAGCCTTAGAGTTATAATATGTTTGTTGTTACATATTATACTTCAACCACAAATTAGTGACTGGGAAACATGAATCATGAGCAAGGTTATTTTTCATGCTCCAAATGTACGCCTACTTCTTTTCAATCTTTTACACTGCTTTCTCTTTTAGTAAAAGAAGGAGCATTATCTATCTGAATGGAGGCTGAGAGCAAATATTTTAATTTTCCCACAGACCCCAAACTTGAATTGTAACTCACTTTACTGTAGGTAGGGCCATTGTTTGAAAAATAGTTCAATGTCCAAGTGAAATGTGTAGTTCAGAATAGTAGTTAACTTGAGGATTGAGAACGTTTCAGGATCTAGCAAGGGCTATCAAAAAATGGGGAAAATGACAAGTTAGCTAACCAGAAGTACACAAGCAGATTGTAAAACCTTTTACAAGTATAGAAAATGGAAGAGAGCACCCAAATTAAGTAAGTGTTGGTCGTTTGAAGCAGATACGGGAAAAATTAAAATAAAGGAAATGTCTGAGGCATTGATCAAGTGTTAGTGCCCATCTTTACAGAAGACACAAGTTACATAACAGAATTGGAGGTTAACCTAGTGCCAAATAAAGTGTGGAAATTAAGGTAATGTCAGCAAAGACAAAAGTACTGAAGAAAGTCAAGGGACTAAAACTCTGACAGATCCCTAATGATTTAAGATTGGAAGCCACTAAATGTAACATCTCTCTTCAAAAGCAGTGAACATGCAAACAGGAGCTACATGCCAGAAAGACTGAAATCTGACAACAAAAAAGGGATGGCATCTATTATGGAGGAAATCTTAACAAAGTGCAGTGAGATCAGAACAAGTCAGCAAGAATTGACAGAAGGGAAATCATCTTTAACAAACTTATTGAAGTTTTTTTTCAGGATATACCTGAAGAACTGGTGAAGGGGAACCAGTAGGTGCAGTGTACTTGCATTTCTAAAAGTTATTTGATAAGTGCTGCACAAGAAGTGAATACACAAAATCAGAGTTTGTGGTGTAATAGGTGATTTGTTAGTATGGAAAGGTTGTAGGTTTACAGACACTGTATGTAGGAAGCAGAGAGCTGCTTTAAATGGGGCATTTTCAAGTTGGCAGGCAGTAACTAGAAGAATGTCAGAAGTATCAGTGGGGCTTCAGCTATTTATAATGCATATTAATTAATTCAAATTTGCCAATGATGAGTTAAGTGAGAATGTAAGCCATGAGCAGGACACAAGCAGTGCAACAAAGAGATATATACAGGTTAAGTGAGTGAGCAGCAAGTGACAGATGTGAAGAAATATGAAGTTATTCACTTTGGATATAAGAAAAGCAGAATATTTTGAAAAGGTGTGAAACTTTTAAATGTTAATATTCAGTCCACACAGAAGAAAGACATAAAGTTAGCATTAAAGCTTCCAGCAAGCAATTAGGAAAGCATATTGTACATCGTCCTTTATTGCCAAGTGATTAGAGCACAAGAATAAATAAATCTTGCTGGTATTGGACAAGGTTTTGGTGACACCTCATTTTGGTCACCATATTCAGGGAAGGATATCTTTGCATTAGAGATGGTATAGCAAAAGTTCACTAGATTGGTTCCTGGAATTAGAGGGTTGTCCTTGGATGACTAGCTGAGTAAATTGGGCATATACTGTCTGGAGTGTCTAAGAATGAGAGGTAAATTAATTTAAGCGTGTGTGATTCTGAATGAGCGAGACAGTGAACACACTGGGAAGTTATTTCCCTCAGCTGAGGAATCTTAAAGATATGTTGCGGCTGTACAGGACATTGGTCAGGGTACTGTTGGAATATTGCATGCAATTTTGGACTCCTTCCCATCAGAAAGATGTTATGAAACTTGAAAGGGTTCAGAAAAGATTTACAAAGATGTTGCCAGGGTTGGAGGATTTGAGCTATAGGGAGAGGCTGAGTAGGCTGAAGCTGTTTTCCCTGGAGCGTCGGAGGCTGAGGGGTGACCTTGTGGAGGTTAACAAAATTATGAGGGGCATGGATAGGATAAATAGGCAAAGTCTTTTCCCTGGGGTCGGGGAGTCCAGAACTAGAGGGCATAGGTTTAGGGTGAGAGGGGAAAGATATAACAGAGACCTACAGGGCAACTTTTTCACGCAGAGAGTGGTACGTGTATGGAATGAGCTGCCAGAGGAAGTGGTGGAGGCTAGTACAATTGCAACATTTAAGAGGCATTTGGATGGGTATAAGAATAGGAAGGGTTTGGAGGGATATGGGCCGGGTGCTGGCAGGTGGGACTAGATTGGGTTGGGATATCTGGTCGGCATGGACGGGTTGGACTGAAGGGTCTGTTTCCGTGCTGTATATCTCTATGACTCTATAAGGGGTTGATCATTTAGGAAGGATAAAAGGAGAACTTTCTTCACTTAAAGAGTTGAGAATCATTGGCACTTCCTATCCCAGAAGCTTATGGATGCAGTACCATTGACTTTATACAGAGCGTGATAGGTGCCTGAAACGTGTTGCCAGCAGAGGTAGTAGAGGCAGGCATGGTGGATTCATTTAAGTTGAGTCTGGACAGATGCATGATCAGGTGGGGTGCAGAGGGATACAGATGCTTTGGAATTGAGTGACAGGTTTAGACAATGGATTTGGATTGGCTCAGGCTTGGAGGGCCGAAGGGCCTGTTCCTGGGCTGTAAGTTTTCTTTGTTCTTTGTTCTTTGAGTACCTTTCAGATGAGGTCGACAGAATTTTGATCTCTTGTGTATCAAGGGAGTGGGCAGGAAAGTGGAATTAAAGTCAAAGATCAGCTGTGGCCATATCGAATGACAGAACACACTAGATGGGCCATACAATTTACTCTGGTTATTATGTTTTTGTGTTAATGTCCTTAAATTCTGTGGTATTACAGACATCAGTGAGGCTGAGAAGCAATATGAAGATAAATGTTCCTGACAAACAATGTCCTCTTACTTGAATATAATGTTATTTTTAATTCCATGCAAGTGGTGGACATTAGCTGGCATTTCATTTGAATCAACATAAATAGACACATTTAAAATTGTGGTTGTTGGTTTGTGTGGTGTACACTTGCAATTCTAAAAAAAAAAGAGAAGCATGTAAATATTGGTTCCAGTTATATCCTCCACCAACGGGCTTCCTGGAATAGAACACCCTGGCAATCTCCCGGACAAACTGTCTGGGTGACTGGAGGCAAAGTAACAATCTCAAGTTTTAACAGTCCTTTCTTTTGGAGACATCAGTTCTGAGAGAGCTTAGGTCTCTGGGGCTGGTACAGATATGGAGAGCAATGTGAAGCAGGTCCAACTACAATGCTCATCTATTGCATGGTCTATCTGATGTGCAGTTACAGTGAACTAAGCAGAACTGAATAAGCAGCATTTTGCATCTTGTTCAGCAAACGTAATTCCACATCTTTTGTCTCCATGCCTATGTTTACACTCACTCCACTGAAAAATTGGAACTCTCTAAGGACAGCAAGATATGTATATAGAGTGAGAAGCCAACCCTGTGTCTCTTCCACCAACTAGACCATCATTGTGCTCAGTTCTTCACTTTGTGGAGCACAATGGACCACAAATGCATCTGTAACTCATGCATCTTAGCTCGTTAGCTTATTTCCATCTAACAGCAAAGAAATGAAGCCAACACCCTCAACTGGGGCCTCCAATAGAGCTGGGGAAGAAAAATATCTATGGGGGTTTAGTTGGAAATTGGCCTGTTCACGTGAAGAACCGCAGAAGAAACCCGCAATCCTTAATAGATGTCATCCTCAAATCAATAGACATTGACAACCACAGCAGACATTTTATCAGCTTCCAAGGCCTGGCAGAGCTGCATGTGGTGTTTATCACCAGGGTCAGGGCATTCGGTGGGGCCTGGCTTCAACAGCATTGCCTCATCCCAAGTAGTAGTCAATCATCCTTATATAACAGAGAGGCAGAATGTCTGAGGAGCTGCTCCCCCAATCAAAGGCTGTTCTTCTCCTCCATTTGGCTGCTGGTAGATACATGAATGAGTTTCTCAGCAGTAAATATGTGTGTGAGAGAGAGAAAGACAAACTCTGATTGAAGAAACAGCCAAGAGGCTACATGACTGCAATGAGTGAGCAACTGGGATTGTTCTTGGCTAGGTCTGAGTCTACATCTTTTGGGTTGCAGGGGATGAGGGATCCAGCAGAGTCTAAAACCTGGCAATGGTTATTAGTGATGGAGTGGTGAGCGAGTTTTGGAGAGCTTGATGTGCTTGAACTAGGCCCAGGCCTCAGGAATTGTCACAAGCCAGGTCTGGTGCATGTGCTTGCTGCCCCCAGGTGTTGGTGCAGGGAGGTGTGCAAGGGGCATTTGTTGGTTGAAAAGGAGAGGATTCCAATGGGTGGTGCAATGTTGGAAATTGAAAGGCTATAACATGGGGTGTGATAGAAAGGAGGGGATCGCAAAAATGGTTGTTGGAAAAAGGTCTGCAAGGAGTTGGTGGAGGAAAGGACAAGGCTGTAAGGGTCGGGAAGTAAGGAGGAGGCTGAAATGAAGACAGAAAAGAAGACTACAAGTTCAAGGAAAGAGAAAGATGGGAAAGTGGGAGAGGTGAAGGAGGGTGCAAAGGAGTGAGAACAGTTTTAAATCTGTTAAGAAAGGAATACTGAGCTAACCAGGAGTCAGCAAAACTTGGAATCATTGAGATAATGAATTCCTTGAAAATGAACATGGAATCTCTGGCTTAAGGCTACAGAAATTCAGGAGCTCAGTAAGACTCCCTCAAAAGATATCCTCATTAATGTGACCAAATTGTGGAGGTGCCCTTTAACTCACAAATCCAGCTCAATACAAATACAAATCCAGCTCAAATGAAACAATGCAGCTCATGCTCAACAATGAATCATGACGTCAAGGTGTGCAGGCAATTGCAAAACAATACCACACTCATTCAAAGCTGGAATATATTGGGGATAGGTTATTTTTAACAGCGTGTCTGAGTTCTAGTCTCTCCCACAAAAGTAGACATCCTTGTGATATCCGCCCTATCCAAGTTTCCACAAGGTTTTACATATTTCAAAAAGATCACCACTTATTCTTCAAAACTCCCAGGAGTATAAGCCTATCCAGTTCAATCTTAAGATAATCCTACACCCCAGGAATCAGTCAACTGAACTAGGTCTGAACTGAAGCGAACAAAATTATATCCTTTTCAAGCAAAAAGACCAAACCTATGTACCTTCTACTCCAGGTGTGAACACTCAAAGTCCCTGTACAATTGCAGCACAACATCCTTCCTCTTATTTTCCAATCCCCTTGCCATAAACATCAACATTCCATTGCTTTTTTATGATCATTTGCTGTGTCATGATCATGATGCAGAAAGATGGCAGTGCGGACGTGCAGTAGTTGATTGATGGAGCCCAGCATGAGTGAGAGATCGAGCCCTCATGGGTAAAGCCCAGCAGGGAGTGACTACAGGCCCACGGCTCAAAAAGGACTGTAATTTGGAACTTTCAATTTTATTTCGTATTTATTATTTGATACTGAGAAGAACTGTAATGTTGAACTTTTAGCTTATTTCTTTATTTTTCTACTTTTTAACCTATGATTTTATACCGAGGTGCCTTGCATCTAAGATGACCCTGCGAATGGCGATATTGTGCACTTTTCACTGTACTCCTGTATGCCTGTGTTTGAGTACACATGACAATAAAAACTAATTGTAATTCTAACATACCAGGACACCCAGATCCCTTTGTACTTCACAGTTCTACAGTCTCTTTCCATTTAAATAATATACTGCTTTTCTGTTCTTGTTTCCAAAGTGGACAAGTGTCCATTTTTGCACATTATACCCCTTCTGTCATTTTCTTGTCCACACGTTTAACCTATCTATAAATCCCTTTGTCAATGCTTTACTTCTTTTTGACAACTTACTGACCAATCTAATTTGCTTATCTTCAGCAAGACTGAGACTAACTAAGCTCTCTGATCATGTATGGTCTGTGTATTGTGTTATCCTACAAATGCCTCAGCTAAATCAAGTCTGTAGAATCAACAACACAGTGTCCACTCATTGTTTCAATCTATCTTGGAATAATTAAAAATTGAACTCTTCAAAATTGAACCTTGAACTCATAAGCTTTAATAATGCCATGCTTGACATGTGAAGAGTTGTTGTGGTCAGTGACAAATAAAAGTTAGAAATTTCAAGTACAACATTGGGCTAGATTTTGACTTTGATTTATTGTGTTTTGTCATTGACTCCAAATTTGAGATTATGTCCACCCAAGGAAAGAGTTTTTCTTTATCAACCCTATCAAATGCTTAAACACCTCGACTCAGCCATCGTTTGTGATGCCACAGGCCTTCAAAGCCAGGAGTAGCATTGGGGTTTTCCTGCACCATGAGAACATTTCACCAGATCAGAATTTTTGACAAGCAAGATTAAGACTAACCAAGCTCTCTCAACATATCCAGTCTATACAATGTGTTATCCTGCAAATGCCTTAGTTAAATCAGGCCGATAGAATCAACAACAGTGTCCACTCATTCTTTCAATCTATTTTGGAATAATTAAAAATGGAACTCTTCAAAATTGAACCCTATACTCATTGGGTTTGAAAGTTATGAAATATCTTCTTTCTGAAGCATTTCTATAATTCCAATCATCCAGTACATAATACAGATTTCTTTGTCAAAATTGGCTCCTTTCTGTATCTCTCTTTACTGGAGACCCTGAACTTAGAGTGTCTGTAGGTCCTCTCCTGATCTCCCATTGTCATTCTGGTAGATCCTGATTGGTTGGGTGTATATGGGCCTTCTGTCTTTCACTCTATCTCACTTCCCAACTCTCTACCACGACTTGCACAATGCACTCATCCTCATAGTGAACAGTCTTCCTTTGTGAATTGGAAAGCACACACTTACTTAATGGAGATGAATGATTTTTGGCTCAGAGTCAAAAACTCTGTTTCCCATCTCCAACATGTTTATTACTAATAAACTCAAGTATTAGAGCAAGGCTCTTGTTGAACAGTGGTAATATTCCTATCTCCGAACCCAAGAGGCCCAGGTTTCAGTCCCATCTATTGCGGAAGTGTTCCACAATATCTATCAACAGGGCGATTGAGAGTGAAATGAACAGTGCTTAAAGAGATAGCTGCGAAGGAACAATGGTAGTTTTTATAAAATGCTCCCAATTTTCCTCCCTGCTTTCTAGTACAGTGCTTTTGGGAAATAAATCATTGATTACTGGAGAATCCAGTGTCAAATGTTAGCCACCTTAACTGTGCAAAAGGCTGATCATAGAGAAAGCTGGGTTTAATTTTGCTTCTTCTTCTGGCTAAGCACATTTCCTGCCACAATGAAGTGCAAAACTGTGAAAATCGCTCTTCCTCATGAGTGCCATGGAATAACTTGAAGAAGAACAGGAGGAGAAATCTACCATGAAGATGAACAATGCTAAATCTGTAGCTGCCTCTTAGAAGGAAAATAAAATGGAGAAGTGATTGCCCAAGTTGAATGCCTACATCTGCAAGCACACTCTCTGTAGTTTCCAGTGTAATTATGGTAATACATAGAATTAATGAAAATCTCCCCACACTTCATGCAATGAATGCCTTTGGTGTGTGGTGACTGGTATATAGGCCATTTCCTGTGTTGTCTTGGCTGTTGTCTTGGCTGATCTCAGCCATTGAATGCAGTAGAACTCTTCAATCTCGCCTACTGGGAAATGAGTCGCTGGGTTAATGCTCCTGAGGATAATCAAGTGTGTTCAGGGAGACATTCAAGAAGGAGGATGAAAGGATGCCCTCAAGTAACTCACTGGCAAGACCACACACATGGAATGAGACCACTTGAGTGAGGTGGCGAGACCATGTTCTCCATATCATATAACTCTATTCCAATTCACTGAAACATCTTCAGCAGAAGATAAATAAATTCAAAAGAAATGAAAATAAATCAAGATCACCCTCATTGTAATGGCATATTCAAGTGAAGGCCAACTCTGAAATTTAATCTGCAGAAGCATCTGCTGAAGCGGTCATATTCAGCCAGAAGCCAATTCCTGACAGTACAAATTCTTGGGGACATGGATTTGTTACTTTGAACAAAAGACACAAGAACAATGTGAGGAAGAACATTTTAATGCAGCAAGCTGTAGAGACCTGAAGTTCAGTAGTTCTGAGGCTGGCAGAACCAGGGAGAGAATGAGTAATACTTTGAAATGAATGTACCGGTTGTACTGGAGTTCTTTAAGATAAAAGGACCAGTATGAGTCATTCACAAGATTTACTGGTTTTTCCTTCTGGGAAGCAGTGATAATAATTTCAAGAGGAAATTTGCACTTGAATAAAAGAAGCTTTGTAAGGTTACGGGAAATGAGCATGGGATGAGGACAAAAACACTGTTCCACGGGAAGTCAGTATGGATTCATTGGGCTAAATGTATTCCTTCTTCACCACAGATGATCTGCAACTCCAGTGAAGAGAAACAGTAATCCATAAAAGATTACTTTTGAACTGGGAAGTCTCTGGCAATTTTAGCAACGAACGAACAGGAGACTGGATCACAATCCTGTGACTGGAAAGTATACCGATTACCAGGTAGTCCCAGGTATAAAAAGAGATGAATGGGAGGACACTGTGTCTCCTTTACATTAACAAAGGATGAACTGGTCTCCCTTACAGAGGGGGTGAGTTGCTTATCAGCAAGAGATGGGCATGTATGCTAAAGTGTCAAAAACACAAAACAGATTGACTGCCTATCTTGCTGGCCCAGAGTTGGAAAGGTGCTCGTTCTGTGGAACATTAAGAAGGACAGGACCTTAAGCCTTGTGACAAGTCAGTCTCTGGCTGGAGAATCAGCAGCAATGATTCAAAGAGCTTATAAAAGTAAATTATTTTATCAAAGGGAAAGGAGTTTAAAAATAAGGAAGTTTTGCTCAAACTTTACAAGGCATTCACCAGCGGGAATATGATGAACAGTTCTGGGCCCTTTATCAATGGGAAGATACATAGGCATTGGAGGCAGTCCATAAACAGTTTGCAAGTTTTATTCCAGGATTGGCTTAAAGGTAGTTTTCTATAATGCCATGGTTGCATTCTTGTGCGACCCTGTGCTATATAAAAATTTTTCAATAAAAAAGCACTTACTGTTGGCATTGCAATCACGTTATAGCCATCACATGTTTAAAAAGGTCATGCTTTAGAAATAGCGTCTCCTATTCGTCAGTCGCCTTACAGCCAATCAGTGTTGACGAAACGCACGTTATAGCAGAATGACCTGTATAAGGAGATGTTGTACAGATTGAGCCTGTACTCATTAGAGTTTAGAAGAATGAGAGGCATCCTTATTGAAACATCTAACATTTTTCAGGGCATCGACAGGATAGATATGGAGAAGTTATTTTCAGTTGTGGGAGAGTCTAGGATCAGAAGGCATAATCTTGGAGTAAGAGGTTGTCTGTTTGAGACAGCGAGGACAAGGATTTTCTGCTCAGAAGGAATTGTGTGGAATTCTTTACCACAAAAGGCTGTGGAGGTTGTGGTGTTGAATATTGACATGGTTGAGATAGACAGATTTTTAATCATTGAGGCAATCAAGGGATTTGCGGATGAACCAGGAAATTTGAGCTAAGTATGATCAGATCGGCCCTGGTCTCATTGAATGGTGAGAAGGACTTGATGGGCTGAATGGTCTAATTCTGCTTCCACAGTTTAGAGTCTTTTCATTCGGAAATATAAGGCTAGGGTTCAGAGGCACTGACTTTCAGATTTTGTTTTGGCCAGCTGTAAAACATCCCCAAGTTGGCATTGTTGCACAGTCGACATCTCAGGTCTGAATCATTAATTGGTGTTTCATATTTGAATTTCCACTGGTGCCAGTGGTACATTGGGCTTGGACAATTCTTGTGAACTCACAATTACAGCCATCTTGTCAGACCAAGCGCAGCACTCTTTGGGGAATATATGGAGACTGCTGCATGAAGGGATACTCCATCTGTGCTCCTTAAAATGGGGAAATTGTGTACATTTTAGTTACAAATGCTTATATCAAATCTGAGACACCCACCAGGAGAGACCTGAAAGTGGACTTACAGAAACCAGGAGTAGGGGCCATAATCGTATTTACCCCACGATTTTCTACCATTCTTGTGCTATAGGAGTTGAAGTTTTTTGCAGCTTCACAAGAACATCGCAGAATTTCTTGCCAACGGTGGTGAGTGCAACTCAGTCACAGAAGTCGGGGAGAGGTTTTGTATGCTGCGTTTTTTCATCTGGAAAATGCAGGCATGGCTACCTGAATGCTCACGTCAACTTGTCAGCTGACGTGATAAGCCTGACCAGGCCATATTTTAGCAGACATTGTGCTAGCACAAGAACAAGAACAATATCTCAATGTCTGTGGTTAAAATGAAGGTTTTATTCATTTAACCCACTGCACTAATTAGGAAATGAAGGATGTTTCAGGAAGTAAGTTAAAGATAAAATTTTTTCTGCTCCCATGGGTATTTCATCTACTGTTACTTTGCAGAGAGCTGTGCTTTGAGAACAGGAGAATATAAATAGGAGCAGGAGAAAACTATCTGACCCCTCAAGCCCACAATACAATCACAGTTCATCTTCTGGCTCAACTCCACTTTCTTTTCTGCTCCCATATCACATCATTCCTTGAGAGGTCAGAAGTCTGCCTGACTCACCTTGATTAGTTAGCAAGTGGATTCTGATTGGTAGATACATTGCCATGGAGAATGCAAATAAAAGATGTCCTGATAAGTAGAAGACAAAAAAATTTCAATAAAATGAGCTCGTGTATGTCTATTTGCAGCCACATTGTATCCTTATCATGGCTTGCATACCCATTTT